>NC_057722.1:62227790-62277790 GCF_004010195.1 Chiloscyllium plagiosum
AGCTGTTTGTAGTGGTGGATGAGAGATACAAAGGACAGCTGTGTGGCTTGTGTGGTACCTACACTGACGACCCACTTGATGACTTCTTGAAGCCTGATGGGATTCTGGCCATGGATTCCAATCAGTTTGGAAACAGCTGGAGAGTTCTTGACAATGACTGGTTGTGAGTATTTCATACAGTGAAGAGTAAATTACACTCTATGTAGTGTCGCTGGTGAGACGTTTGCAGAGAGGTAGTGGATTAGTTGGTTGCCGAAAAAGAATTAATAGATATGAGGGCATGGCTGGAATTTCCTGTAAATGACTGTAATGAAAGTGTGCGTGTAGCTCTGTTGAATGTCAGTGTTTCAGTGAGAATATCTGAAATGAATTTTCCAGAATTGGTATTCCAGTGAAGTACTACAGATTGCGTATTAAGAGCACGCTACATATTTTTGCATGTACTTTGGGGGAATAATTTTGATCGCAGATCTCATTGTCTGCCCTTATGCATTCATTGAAATTTGATGGGGATTAAATAAAGTAGGGATATTTTTTCCTTTTGGAGAGATTTCATACATGTGTTTCCTTGTGTAGGTGTAATGAAACGTCTCTACCACCAGCGACCTGCGATCCAGCATCGAAAGAAGAGGCCGAGGAATACTGCAAGATTATCTTGGCAGGCAATGGTCCTTTCAAAAATTGTCACTGGTACATCCCTCCTCAGTTGTACTTTGAGAGCTGTGTATATGATCATTGTGCTTCTGGAGGAGATGCTGTCCTGTTGTGCAATGCTCTGGAGGCGTACGCTTCAGCCTGTGAAGCAGCTGATGTTGTTCTAGGAGACTGGATGGAAGAGAGTGGCTGTGTTGAGAAAAGTAAGTTTGAGATCATGTGTTTGTACCTGTTCTTTTCCTTTATTTCTTTTCTCACTCCTCCTGAGTAAAAGACAATTGTGCTTCACAACAAATGTCCATTATTAATAGTCAGCGACGTCAAGGTTCAATTGACAGAAATTATCCAATAGACAATGAGGCTATAACATTGTATCGTAATATCTTTTCATATTTATTTCAATTGTGGATGTTTTTAGCTATTGTGATGCAATAATGTGCATATTTCCGATCAATCTTGATGAATCTTTATTAATTCTTTATTAATCCCACAGGTTGTGCACTGGGCTGCAATTTTGACAGCAACCTGTGCAGTTGGACACAATCCAAGACAGATGATTTGGACTGGAAGCGCATCAGTGGATCGACTCCCTCAGCTCGCACAGGGCCTTCGTTCGACCACACCAGTGGAGGTAGGTGATGTGCCATCCTTATTTGACTTGAGCTTGACAGAGCCCATGATTTGTTTGTAACCAGTGAGCTTAACTATGTCCAGGTGGCTACTACATCTATATTGAAGGCAATGAAGGCAATGAAGGAGACAAAGCCCAACTGGTCAGTGCTCTGTGTGATAAGACAGGGGATCAGTGTATGCGATTCTGGTACCACATGTATGGAGTGGCTCAGAGCATGGCTTTGAATATTTACCAGCTTGAAGTTGGGCTTCCCCCGTTACTGATCTGGTCAGAGAGAGGCAATAAAGGAAACCAGTGGATCGCAGCAGCAGTGGACCTACACCTGTCTGGAAAATCTCAGGTAAGCTGTGTGGCTAATAATTTAGTGATTTTTTTTGGCTGTACTTCTCTTTTTGAAGCATTCGCATAGCTTGCGTATTTAATTAGAAGGCAAGCAGATTTTTCTTCATTCCATATCAAATTAAATTAAATACAAATTAGTGGAGAAATGTAGAAGCTGTTTTAATATGAAATGCCCCATGAAATGATGTCCTATATTGCTCAGTATTACTGGCTGGGAGATACTGACTTTGTTACCAAAAGACAAATTGCTGGAGATCTGATAACATCAGAGGAGAGAAAGCAGAGTCAGCATTTCAGGTCCAGTGAAATTATTGCCAGACCTCCTGAGGTTCTCCTCCAATTTCTGTTTTCTTCCAGATTTCCAGCACTTCTTTTGTTTTGTGTTCAATGCTATTCTGTTGTTTACTTTGGCATTGGCATCTTCTGCCTGCTGTTATTCTGATGCTTCCTCTTATAGATTCTCATTGAAGCAGTCCGGGGCAATGACTATCGTAGTGATGTCGCTGTAGATGACATTTCCTTCCATTCTGGATGTTGTGGAGGTTTGTAAATGTGACTAATTTTCTAATTTCTGCTTAAATTGATCAATTGCATGACATAAGGAGAGGTGAAGGAGGAGTCGAGAGCGTGGTGCTGGAAAAGCACAGCAGGTCAGGGAGCATTCGAGGAGCAGGAGAATCGATGTTTTGAGCATAAGCTCTTCATCAGGAATGGAGTAGAGATGAACATTAGTCAGATCTTAAGCAGTTGTATTAGGAGTATGCTATTTCTCTTCCCATCACATTGTGTCACTCAATATGATCATGGGTGATCTTGTGCCTCAGCTGCATTTTGCAACCTGTTTTCCATATACTTCGATTCCCTGAGATTCCTAAGTGTTTTTCTCCCTCAGCATGAAGTATTCTCAGTGATGTATAATCCACAGGCTTCAGAGGGAGAGTGTTCAAGGATTCACAATGATCCACTTGAAATATTTTCCTCATCTCAATACTGTAATTTCAGTTACTCTCAGTTTATGAATTTATACATACATTATTTTCTCTGCAGGCAATTGTGACATTACAAGCACACTGAGCACTCCAACGCCAACCAGTACCATGCCTCCTGTCACAACAGGTAATTTGAAAGCAGGCTGCTTGTCATGTTGAGTAATGTATGTCTCTTGACGTTTTATTGATTCTGGGTTGGCAGTATAGAATTTGGAATTGTTAGCTTGTTGACCAATTTGAGCAATGTTTTCATTATAGAAGTCATTTTATGTTATGTTTTCTATCCTGGTAATGTCATTGACATTACACCTCTTAAGGTCTGACCACGGGTACCACAGTTATATGTGCATAAGTGATTAAAGTTCCTCAGACAGGTCTGGAGAGCTATTAATAAAACATACAATATTCTGCATTTAGTTTAAATGATGTAGAGTACTGGTATCAAGAAGTGATGTCGTGCTTATACAAGACATTTGCTGGACAACTACTTTAGTGTTATTTGCAATTGTGGATGTCATATTCTGTGAAAAACGTGAATAAATTGGGGCGAGTTCAGAAGCAATTTGTAAGATTGTTTCCAGGAATGAGGACGTTGAGTTGTGAGCATGAATTCAAGAAGTTTTGATGAATCACCGTGGACAGATGAAGGCTGAGATGAGATTTATTGGAGGTTTTCAAAATCATGAGCTGTCTGGACAAAGTAAAGGAAAGGCTGTTCCTGCTTATGAAAGGGAAAAAAAAGCACAAGAGGGTCTCGTATTAAAGTGGTGTGCAAATGAAGCAAATGTCAGGATCTGTTGTTTGTTAGATGTCAGGGATATTGTAATATTGACCATCAACCTCCACGTTTTCCCCATTGTAAATTATGAAACACGACAGAAGCGTATAAGATGGAATGGCAGATGCAGTTGACAATCTCATTTTCTTTGCAGGTCATGCTACATGCAGTGTTTCTGGTGATCCCCACTACAACACTTTTGACAGGAGTGTTCACCACTTCATGGGAACATGCACGTATGTGCTGTCCAAACCATGCAGTGATTCCTCAGTGCTGCCTTACTTCTATGTTGCGACTACCAATGAGCACAGAGGTACCAACACCAAGGTGTCCTGGGTGAAATCTGTACATATATTTGTCTACAACAACTCTCTTTCAATCATGAAAAATCATAAAGTATTGGTATGTGAGTTTTCTCTGTGTTATCACTGATTATCCACAACTTGCTTCAGAGTTAGTTCAATGATCCAGTATAATTATGTGCTTGTGTAGTCAGCATTTGCAATTTTTGTTGCAACTCAGAGGTGAGGCTGTGGAGAGAAGTGAAAAGGGCAGTATAGAAGATATAAAATCTGGACTGTTAGCACTTGTATTGTTTGAGGATGTTCACAATTATTGATCTTCTCATGGATGGAATGTAAAACCAGTTTACCCTTGGAATTAAAAAGGAGCACTGCATTTTTTTAGCGGCCATGCTTATTAATTTAGATTAAAATACGATTCATTGAAACAAGTTACAAAGTACCATGCTCTGATGAGTGTTTTATTTTCCAGTTTCTTCATATTAAAACATAGAAACACAGAAAATAGATGCAGGAGTAAGTCATTTGGCCCTTTGAGCCTGCACAACCATTCAATATGATCACAGCTGATCATGCAGTTTCAGTATCCCATTCCCTCCCTCTTGCCATACTTTTTGATCCCATTAGCTGAAAGGACCATGCCCAGATCCCTCTTAAATATATCTAATGAACTGGCCCCAACAGCTTCCCGTGGGAGAGAATTCTATAGGTTCACAACTCTGAGTGAAGAAATTCTTCCTCATCTCAGTCCTGAATGGCTTACACCTTATTCTTAGACTGTGACCCCTAGTTCTGGACTTCCCCAACATCGGAAAATTCCTCTCACACCTACCCTGTACAGTCCCATCAGGATTTTATATGTTTCTATGTGATCACCTCTCATTCTTCTAAATTCTTGCGAATACAAGCCCAGTTGATCCAGTCTTTCTTCATATGTTAGTACTGCCATCCCGGCATCAGTCTAGTGAACCTTCGCTTGACTCCCTCAATAGTAAGAATGTCCTTTTGGTCCTAGGAGACCAAAACTGCATACACTTCTCAAGGTGTGGCCTCACCAATGTCCTTATAACTGCAGCAAGATATTCTTACTCGGATACTCAAGTCCTCTCGCTATAAAGACCAGCATACCATTAGCTTTCCTCACTGCTTGCTGCATCTACATGCAAACCTTTCGTGAGTGTTCCACCATGACACTGAGGTCTTCTTGTACCTCACCTTTTCCTAAGCTGCCATCATTCAGATAATAAACTGCCTTCCTCTTTTTGTGACCAAAGTGAGTAACCTCACATTTATCCACATTATATTGCATTTGCCAGGTATTTGCCCTCTCATCCAGTCCGTCCAAGTCACTCTTCAGCCTTTTAGTACCATTCTCACAGCACACACTGCCAGCCAGCTTCCTTCCATATTATTTCCATTGTTCCATTCTTAGAGTGGCATTTCATTTCCTGATTTATAGAGTCATAGAAACAGACCCTTCTGTCCAACTTGTCTGTGCTGACCAAATATCCTGAACTGATCTCGTCCCATTTGCCAGCATTTCACCTATATCCCTCTCAAACCTTCCTATTCATGTACCCATGCAGATGCCTTTTCAGTGCTGTAATTGTACCCGACTCCACCACTTCCTCTGGCATATATACAGTCTGCATGAAAATGTTGCCCCTCCAGACCTTTTTAAATCCTTCTCCTTTCACCATTGCCCTCTAAATTTTCCCTACTCTGGGAAAAAGACGTTGGCTATTCACCCTATCCATGCCCCTCAATTTTAATTAACCTCTATAACATTACTCCTCAGCCTCTGACACTCCAGGGGAAAAAGCCCCACCCTATTCAGCCTCTCCCTAGCTCATATCCTCCAAACCCAGCAACAACCTTGTAAACCTTTTCTGAACCCTTTCAAGTTTAACAAATTCCTTCCTATAGCAGGGAGCTCAGAGAATTGAAAACAGCATTCTAAAAGTAACCTCACCCAATGTTCTGTACAGTGACCAGTGAAGGGAAGCCTTCACCACCCTGTCTACTTGTGAGTCCACTTTCAAGGAACCATGCACCTGCACCCCGAGGTCTCTGTTCGGCAGCACTCCCCAGAGCCTTATCATTAACTGTATAAGTCCTGCCCTGGTTTGTCTTACCAAATTGCAACACCTTATATTTACCTGAATTAAACTGCCTCTCCCTGGCCTGTTGGTCCATTTGATCAAGGTCCCATTGTACTCTGAGCTAACCTTTCTCGTTGCCGACTATACCACTAAATTTGATGTCATCTGCAAACTTACTAACCATACTTCCTATATTCACATCCAAATCATTTATGTAAAGCATTGGACCCAGCACTAATCCTTGTGGTCATAGGCCTCCAATATGAAAATCAACCCTCTAACAGTCTGTCTCTTTTTCAAGCCACCTTGTCTGTACCGACTTCAGCAATGTCTACGACTCTACCTTCATCAGTCTTCTTTGTCACCTCTTCAGAAAACTCAGTCAAGTTAGTGAGACTTGTTTTCCCACACATAAAGTCATTTTGACTTTCCCTAATCAGTCCTTGCCTTTCCAAATGCATGTAAATCCTGACCCTCAGAATTCCCTCTAACAGATTACTCACCACTGATGTAAAGCTCACCAGACTATAGTTTGCTGATTTTTCCTTACTGCCTTTCTTAAATAATGGCACCACATAAGCCACTCCCCAGTCTTCTAACACCCATGGCTGTCAATGAAACAATATCTCAGCAAGGAGCCCAGTAATCTCTTCCTTAGCTTCTACAAAATTCTGGGTTACATCATTTGATGAAAAGCAGGACAGAATAGTGATATAAATAAGGATTACTGGAAGTCTGACAGATTGGTACTATACATGCCCAGTCAGATTGGATGCCACAACCAAAAAGTTGTGTTATAGTTTTTATATCTAAGTGACGTATTTAACTAAATAAAGTGTATTCATGTTTACGATGTCAAGGTTGTATCATAGAAGTATGAAGAAAATCAATACATTCTACCAGTACCCAGGCTGCCATTTTGTAGAAATGATAATCTGCTGATCTGAGTTTAAGATTGTACTACATGTGTGAGAGTAGTTAGATGTAACTGTATGGATGAGACACATTGACTTATTACTTGTGTAAATAATAAGGACATATTTCTGTCTTTAGCTCAATGGAAATAGAATAAACCTACCTGTGACTGTTGGAAACCTCCTGGTAGTGCGAATGAGTGGTGCCTATATTTTACTAGAGACTAACTTTGGTCTGTTCGTGAGATTTGATGGCAGCCACCACGTTGATGTGTCTGTACCATTTACGTATGCTGGACTGCTCTGTGGCATGTGTGGTAGGTCCAATAGGCTTTGTGAGCAAATCTTTAACACATTATATGCTTGCTTTTATGTGTATTCTTTAAATGTTTGCATCGTACAAGCTGTCCCAGTTTATGAACATGTTCCATTCTTGAGTACATTCATCATTCGATTTGTACACAAGTTGGAACACAATAGACTACAATTTTAAAAAGCAATTCATAATTGCAAGCATTTGTCATACAGACATTCATAAATCAGGGACTGCCTGTAGTAGCTTTTAAGTTCTGCTCAACTCTTAACATCTAATAAAAACTATATTATAGGCATTTTTATTCTTAGTATTTATCTCAGTGATAAGTAATTACACACTTGCCTCTTTTTCAACAGCATTCACACCGAGGACAGAGGTATACTGTGGGTTTGACATCCCCATTTTGCAGCATAATTGATGCATTCACCTTCCAACCTATTTTCATGTTATTGTGAAGTGAGAAATTGTCAATATGTGTATAAATAAAAATAATTTAGCTTTTACTATCTAATCACATCATGAACTTGATGGTGATTGCTTAAAAATCAGCTCAGAATCCTGAATGTCAAGAGAGACAAAAGACTTCTACAGCTGTTATCAAAATGAATGGGACTGAATTATTCCAACAACACTTTAAAACCATACAGAAGTCTTTTGGTAGTGTTGTGAACTGATGATGCTAATGGAATCACAGACATTTATCATATACAAGAAAGTAATTCAGCTGACCACCACATCCCCAAAAGAGTCATTTATCATCTTATTCCTCTACTTTTTTTGTAGGGATGTTAGGAAGTAGGAGCAGGAATAGTCTATTTTGGTTCTTTGAGTTTCATCTACCTATTACTAAGATCGTGGCTAATCTTCTGCATCAAGTGCACTTATCTGCACAATTCCCATACCTTTTAGTATCTAAAATCTATTGATCTCATTTGTCAACCAGAGCAATATACTGTGGATGCTGGAGATCTGAAATAAACACCGAATAGTGCTAGAGAAACCTAGCATCTGTGGATAGAGAAAAAGAGTTATAATTTTGAGTCCAATATGACTCTTGTTTTGAATATATGGCTTAACGACTGAGAGTCCACAGCTCTGAAGGGTCTCAATGTCTTTTGAATGTTTTGCTTTTTAATATTTTTTTATCCACTCCCCTTTAAAGGCTTTTGAAGATCTTGCTTCCATCACAATTTCTGGTGGGATATTTCAAGAAAGGTGAAGAAAATTTCCTAACCTCCTCTTCCAGCTATAAGAACTCACTCCATATTGAAGGGTGGAGATTCAACTTACACTCTGAAAACATGAACAAATAATGTGCACTGACACTTCATGATTGTATTGAGGGAGTGCAGTTTTGGAGATGGCATTTTTTGATGAGCTATTAAAGCCCCCTTCGAAGTATAAAAGATTCTGTCACACTATTTGAAAGACGGCAAAGGAGTTTCTTCTTAATCTATCTTCAAATCTCATCAGCATAGCTAAAATAAATTAGATAAGAATTTATTATGTTGTTTGTGAGACCTTTTTTTATGCAGACTGGCTGCTGCAATTCTCAACATTTCAACTTTCCAGGTTCAGGTAGATTTCATCCAAAGTTTTTAATTATCTGTGAGACACTTTGGGATGTTTAAGATGAAAGAATATTAAATGCAGTTGTGATATCCCACTTTCATTCCTATTGAAAGGGTTGTCTATTGGTTGCATCAAAGAATGTTTACAAGAATTGTATTACCTAGCATTTTTCTAATGCAGTGATCTGATGGACATGTTGGCTTTCATTCCTACTTTCCCTGGTCAAATGGGTATACTCTGGATATCAATAATCCAAGGCAATTCTAAAAATAGAATCTACCCAAAGTACAATATTAAAAAGTTCTTTCGCATACAATACTTAGAATCACAAGTGAACCTGATTACATGGACTTGTTCGAGAATCAGACTGAAACTGGTGATCAGCCTGCTCCATCTCAACCTCCAGCCACTGATCAAATGACCTTTCCTGAGCAAGCTAACTAGATTCTGAGGAAAGCTTTCTTTATACGGTGTCCATCCAGACAGCTGTGCATTCTAACTTGACACTGTCCAGTCTCCAGCAAATGATCAATTTGATCACTGCCAAACATTACAACAATCTACCTTGGCTAAATTGTTGCATTGCTCTTTAAGACTTGCTTGTGTCTGTCGAGAAAGAGGCTTATCTTTTGGACTGAACAACCTTTGACCTTAGGCCAGCTTGTTCAGACTGGTCACCACCTTTATATCATCCAGTCAGCCATGATATTTGTATAACACAATCACAAATTTAGCTGATAAATAGTCCACGCTATCAAATCTGATTTATTGTTTCTGTTTTAAACTGAACTACAGCTTTTCCACAGTTACTGTAACAGGTCAATTCATTACTGCTGAGTTATCACGCTTAATATAAAGACACACATCCTTTTAGCAAAACACAGAAACATATTAAAATCAGTGTGCTTTCTAATTATTAGGTCATCACCAGGTTACATGCTTTTTTCCTCATTTTTGATTTCATTGAACTTCATTTTAGAAGCAAACTTTAGAATTAGAATTAAGTTTATTATCACATGTACTCGCATGAGTGCGGTGAAAAGTTTACAAAGTCACTACTTACTGCGTCATCTTAGGTGCATAGGTACCTAGGTATCTGATCTGAGGAACAAATTAGAAAAATAAAGAAATAAACAGTTCAACACTACATTCCTTCACGCCATCTTAGGTACAAGGTACCTAGCTACAAAGTCTTCGGAATACATTAGAAAACTAAAGAAATAAAAAGTTCAGCATCATAGTCCTTCAAGCAGACTGTGCTGGGGCCTCACATCCAGTCCGTGCTGAACTTTTAGGTTAACATCAACAGATAGATGTTACTTCATCAGCAATAGGATATAAAATGGTAGCTTCATGTACCAGATAGCTATTTATAACTACTTACCAAACTCATGATTGCTATATTTCAGCCAATGCAAGAGGTAACAACATTGATCATGGTTTTACTTATTTCAGTTTTGACAAGATTGAGTAGGTTCTAGCCATTGTTTTTCCCTTTTGAGAGAAAAATAATTTTGGTTTGGTAACAGTACCAAAACCCTGGTATGTTAGCATCAAGAAATGAGATGTGACAAATGGATCTGTAGAAATGCTGATCATATAACTTTCATGTGATTTAGGTAACTACAATGGTGACCCTGCTGATGATCTTATTATGCCTAATGGCAGTCTTGCAACCGATTCTAATAAACTCGGAGAGAGTTGGCAAGTACCTGATATACTAACTGAGTAAGTATACCCAAGTATTACTTCTCAAACAAAATCTCGATATTATTTTTAAAAATCATTCTGATGAAGTGGTTGTCATTGTTAAGACATTTATTGTTCATCAGAAGTTATCCTTGTAAAGACATTCATGGACCTTCTGCTGCCCAGAAAGATGACAACTAGCATACGGTCTCTTTGACTAAGGAATGAATCGGGATCTGATTCTGATTCTGATCCTGATCATCATTCTGCCAGAAACATCTAGGTGTGAAGTTTGAATAAAAGGGACTAAGGGCCAAGCTTAGTTGGAAGACTCATGTAAGAGAAGAGCAGTGCAGGACAAGCTGGACCATGTTTCAGACCTTTTCATATTTCTCACTGCACTCATTTCACTCTTTCTTCCAATTATAGGTGCAATCATGGTGAGAATGACTTTCAATGTGATCCAAATTTAAAGGAGAATGCAAAGAAAGATACGGCTTGTGGAATGATTACAAATCTGTCAGGTATTTTTTTTTGTTTCATTCGTACAACAATATATCAATTTCAAGCTAAGCAAAGTGAAAGCAGATTAAAAGCCAGATGATTTCTTCAATGGTTACAAACTCATAGCATTGAAGCCCTATCTGTTGATGTGCGGTTTTCATCAAGCAAGCATGACATTACTTTTTCTTAAAATTCATTGATGGGATGTGGGCTTTTATTGCCAATCCCTAGTTGCCATTGAGGGGTGGTGGTGGGCTGTCAATGTAGGCAGACCCACCAGGCTTTGGGGAAGGAGTTTAGGATTTTGACCCAGCAATTGTGAAGGAGTGGCAATATATTTCCAAGTCAGAATGGTGAGTGACTTTCAGTGCAAGCGTTCTAACTATCATAAAATCCTTTTAAAACATATTGTGGAAATATTTGTAGTCTAAGCTGTTGAGTTTATCAATGAAAAAGATAAGGCACTTCATTGGGGAGAAAGGAGGAAAGATACTTCAAACTAAGAGACTACAACTAGTTAAATAATTCAGATTGTTTGTAAGAAGAAAATAAATTCTGAATGAATTGGAATTAGAATGCAATTTAGAGATCTGGATATTATTTTGCATGTTCTTAGATATTTCTTGGCCCTTGGGAGCCTTGGCCCCCAATCTACCATATCATGATGAAGTGCCTGTGGAATAATGTTCCAGACTGGAAATCCAAAGCAATATTTGAATTAAAAAAGAATTTGCACTTATGTAGCTCTTTATTACATCCAAATCTTTCCAAACTAAATACATTTTTTCCTTCCTGCTGACAACCAGACATTTACCCCAAATTACACTGTTCGTCTGATTAATAACATTGGAAGTATTCAAGTGCAAATAATAAATATACACGGGGCTATTACCAACTTTAGTATAATGAAGAAGTTTGAATGTTTCTATTCATAAAGCAATGTTTTGCTTTGAATTGCATGGAAAGTACAAGACTGTATTGTAGAATGTTTCAAGACTACACACTAAATTCATTATTTGGGATAACTTCTGGAATTAGCATTAAGTGAGAAATAATTATTTTTCTGTCCAGATGCAATTTACTTGTATTTTCTGTATTTGCCTAGGTTTATTCAAAGAGTGCCACCTTAAAGTTCCACCTGAGAATTACTTTGAAAATTGTGTCTATGATATGTGTATGAGCGGAGGACAGTCTACAACACTTTGTTTCGCCATACAAACCTATGCTGACTTGTGTGCTCAAGCGGGAATTTGTATAGAGTGGAGAAATAGTTCTTTTTGCCGTAAGTTGTGTTTTGCAATTTATTAAGTATGTGCTGTTTACAACAAGCAGGAAAAGTCAAATCTAATTATAATTCCATCATCTTATTTTTGATTATCAGGAAAGTGATGAAACAAATCATTGCCAATGTTATCAAACAGCATTTCTTCACTGATGGCTTACTCTGATTGGGGTCCAGATCTTATTTCAGCCTTAGTCCAAGCAAAGTAAAAAAGAGCAGAGTTCCAGAGGTGAAGTCATAGTGAATGCCCTTGATATCAGAGCAGCATTCAATCTGAGTGTGAAATCAAAAAGTCCAATTAAGATTGAAGTTAAAGGGAATTGGGGAAAACACTTTAACATTTGGAGTCAAACCTAGAACAAGGAAAGATTTTTGAAATGCCTTATCTTCACCATGGACATCCAGTCCCTGTACACCTCCATCCCCCATCACGAAGGACTCAAAGCCCTCTGCTTCTTCCTTTCCCGCCGTACCAACCAGTACCCTTCCACTGACACCCTCCTTCGACCGACTGAACTGGTCCTCACTCTGAACAACTTCTCTTTCCAATCCTCCCACTTCCTCCAAACCAAAGGAGTAGCCATGGGCACCCGCATGGGCCCCAGCTATGCCTGCCTCTTCGTAGGATATGTGGAACAGTCCATCTTCCGCAGCTATTTTGGCACCACCCCCCCACCTTTTCCTCCGCTACATCGATGACTGTATCGGCGCTGCCTCGTGCTCCCACGAGGTGGTTGAACAGTTCATCCACTTTATTAACACCTTTCACCCCGACCTCAAACTTACCTGGACCGTCTCAGACTCCTCCCTCCCCTTCCTAGACCTCTCCATTTCTATCTTGGGTGACCGAATCAACACAGACATTTACTATAAACCGACCAACTCCCACAGCTACCTAGACTACACCTCCTCTCACCCTGCCCCCTGTAAAAACGCCATCCCATATTCCCAATTCCTTCGTCTCCGCCGCAGATGCGGCGGAGGACCAATTCCAATACTGATCAGCCCAGATGGCCTCTTTCTTCAAAGACTGTAATTTCTCCCCAGACGTGGTCGACGATGCTTTCTACCGCATCTCCTCCACTTCCCGCTCCTCCGCCCTTGAGCCCCGCCCCTCCAATCGCCACCAGGACAGAACCCCACTGGTCCTCACCTACCACCCCACCAACCTCCATATACATCGTATCATCCGTTGTCATTTCTGCCACCTCCAAACGGACACCACCACCAGGGATATATTTCCCTCCCCTCCCCATCAGCGTTCCGAGAAGACCACTCCCTCCGTGACTCCCTCGTCAGGTCCACACCCCTCCCACCAACCCAACCTCCACTCCCGGCACCTTCCCCTGCAACCGCAAGAAATGCAAAACTTGCGCCCACACCTCCCCCCTTACTTCCCTCCAAGGCACCAAGGGATACTTCCATATCCGCCCAGTGCAAGGGTAGAGAGATCAAGGCCAACGCGGGGGGCGAGAAACTGAGCCCAGTGCAATGGATAGAGAGAGATCGAGCCCAGCACGGAGAGAGAGAGATTGAGACAAGTGCAAGGGTAGAGAGAGATCGAGCCCGGTGTGGGGGTAGAGAGAATTTGAGCCCAGTGTGGGGGGAGAGAACCCTCACCTTATCACCCTCACCTTAACCTCCTTCCACCTGTCGCAGTTCCAACGCCCCTCCCCCAAGTCCCTCCTCCCTACCTTTTATCTTAGCCTGCTTGGCACACTTTCCTCATTCCTGAAGAAGGGCTCATGCCCGAATCGTCGATTCTCCTGCTCCTTGGATGCTGCCTGACCTGCCGCGCTTTTCCAGCAACACATTTTCAGCTCTGATCTCCAGCATCTGCAGTTCTCACTTTCTCCTAAAAGATTTTTGAAAGTCAATTATCACAGTCCAACGACAGCCCCAGAGTATTCCTAATGACTGTGTCATAGGCATTACCATTTTCAGCTGTTCCATCAATGACCTTCCCTTCAGCATAAAGTCAGAATGGGTTGCTCAGTTCCATTCATGCCACCAACTTTCTAATCAAGATCCCTGATTAACCTTCAGGTTTGGAAGGTTTTGAAATATAATTCCCTGCAATTATCACCCCCTCTTGCATCCTTCCTCCCTCTGAATCTTTATAAATCATTTACTGTCAGACTGTCTGCTGCAATCCCTCACCACTCTCAACCCCTTTATGGATTTAATAGCATCTAGTTCAAATATAACTTTGTCACCTGACTGAGATCAACTATTGAAACATACTTTGGGATTGAAGTACAGATATTCCTTACCTATATGAGTCCATACTATGGTTCCGTTTTCTGCTAATAGTATTACTGCACAAGTCAGATTTGAGAATGAAACCTGACTTGATAGACTCTAAGCCTTATTTTTGATATTTGGGTACCATGGTAGTCAGTATTTGAACATATGGACAAGAGGTTTCCAATGTGCTTTTGTTTAACAACAAAAAAGCGTCAGAGAAAGCAAAGTTATGCACATCAGTCAATTTGGAAAAATCATAATATAAGATAATGGGATTAAATAGTTGCATGGTGGTAATGTCACTGGTTTAGTAATTCAGAAGCCAAAGCTAATGGGTTCCAATCACTCACCATGGCAGATGGTGAGACTTGATTTTAAACGTATCTAGAATTAAAAGCTATCCTAATGGCAACTATGTAACCATTGTCAATTGTTGTGACAACCTCACTGGTTCAATACTGCCCTTTAGGGAAGGAAATCTGCAGTCTATCTACTTGGTCTGGCTTACATGTGACACCAGAACCACAGCAATGTGGTAGATTCTTAACTGTCTGTAAAGTTGCCGAGCAACCAACTTGCTTGTTTCAGAACATTTAAAAGTGTAAAGAAAGGAATGAAACTGGATGACCTAGACACTGGAAACAGCAACAACAAACTCAGCCCTGCTGATCATGCAAAGTATTCCTTAGCAATACCTGGATAACTCCTGACAAAATTGGGAGAGGTGTCCCATAGACTAATCAAGCAACAGCCTGACATAGTCGTGCTCATAGAATCAGACATTATAGTCAACACAATCATCATCCCTGGGTATATTCTGCTACACCCACAGAACTAATCACTCAAGGTGGCAGCACGCTGATGTACAGGTAAGGTGTAGCTGTCCTGGGAGCCTCACTAACTTTGGACCCCATGAAATCTCATGGCATTAGGTCAAAGAGAAGCTTTGTTGGATACTTGGCCCCCTTAGCTGATAAACCAGTACGCTTCTATGTTGAACACCACTAGGCTGGCACATTGAATGTGGCAAGGCTGCAGAACTGATTCTGACTGGGGTCTTCAATGTTATTTACACAGAATGACTCAGTAGCACAATAACTGACCAAGTTGACTGAGTTCTACAGACATAGTGGCAGGTGGTGATAACCATCAAGAAGGAGAAACATTATTAAAATATAATTAAAATAGGGGAGGTGATGGCCTAGTGGTATTATCACTGGATTATAAATCCAGAGTCCCAGGAAATGTTCCGGGACCCGGGTTCACATCCTGCCATGGCAGATAGTGGAGTTTGAATTCAGTAAAAAAAATCTAGAATTAACTGAAGATAACCATGAAACCATTGTCAGAAAAACACATCTGGTTCACTAATGACTCCAGACTCACGGCAATGTGGTTGACTCTGGGCAATTCAGGATGGTCAATGAATGCTGTCTAGCCAGCGATACCCTTATCCCATGAATGAAGTTTTAAAAACTCATTCTCAACAATTGATCGCACAGGTGCACCCATCCACTACAGTATCTGTAGATGTGACCACTACACAATCCTTGTCAAGATGAAGTCTCATATATACTTTGAAGATACTCTCATCATGTCCACTTATTTATGTTGTGTTTTATATACTACATTAACTTGACTATCAACTTATGTTCTATGTTTAAACTTAAGAATGAAAAAAAAGTTTCACCATTAACCAATGACGCATCAAACAGCTTGTCCTTTTGCCTTTGTAGAGCATGAACTAATTGCAATCATCTCCAGTGAATACAGTCCAATCCTTTTGACTGCCTTCATTGAGATTCTTCTCTCACCTAAACTTCTTTGTGATGCTGACATCTGTTTTATGGTGCTTCTCTTGCCTGCTCCTTTAGTTGATGTACACTGTCTTGTCTCACAATCCTCCTCTCGTCTGCTCCTTTAACCAGTGCTGGCTGTCTGTCTAATGGCCCTCCCCTTGTCTGCTCCTTTAACCAGTGCTGGCTGGCTGTCTAATGGCCCTCCCCTTGTCTGCTCCTTTAACTGGTGCTGACTGTCTGTCTAATGGTCCTCTTCTTGTCTGCTCCTTTAACTGGTGCTGACTGTCTGTCTAATGGTCCTCCTCTCGTCTGCTCCTTTAACCAGTGCTGACTGTCTGTCTAATGGTCCTCCCCTTGTCTGCTCCTTTAACCGGTGCTGACTGTCTGTCTAATGGTCCTCCCCTTGTCTGCTCCTTTAACTGGTGCTGACTGTCTGTCTAATGGTCCTCCCCTTGTCTGCTCCTTTAACCGGTGCTGACTGTCTGTCAAATGGTCCTCCCCTTGTCTGCTCCTTTAACTGGTGCTGACTGTCTGTCTAATGGTCCTCCCCTTGTCTGCTCCTTTAACTGGTGCTGACTCTCTGTCTAATGGTCCTCCCCTTGTCTGCTCCTTTGACCTGTGCTGACTGTCTGTCTAATGGCCCTCCCCTTGTCTGCTCCTTTAACTGGTGCTGACTGTCTGTCTAATGGCCCTCCCCTTGTCTTCTCCTTTAACCAGTGCTGGCTGACTGTCTCATGGCCCTCCCCTTGTCTGCTCCTTTAATCGGTACTGACTGTCTGTCTAATGGCCCTCCCCTTGTCTGCTCCTTTGACCTGTGCTGACTGTCTGTCTAATGGTCCTCCTCTTGTCTGCTCCTTTAACCGGTGCTGACTGTCTTATGGCCCTCCCCTTGTCTGCTCCTTTAACCAGTGCTGGCTGACTGTCTCATGGCCCTCCCCTTGTCTGCTCCTTTAACCGTTGCTGACTGTCTCAGGTCCTTCTCTCACCCACTGCTGTCTAATGTAATCATTAATTAGTGCAGAATCACAACAACTTATGAGATGTTTTATCATACTGATTTTGAGATTTTAGGCCATGTATCACATTCTACTGTCATGAAGTTTATATCAGACAAACTAATTTGGTTTTTGAATGCTACTTAAGCTGACTACAGATTTAAATGAACTTAATTATATATCTTTGTTTTATATAGCCCTATTCTGCCCCAGTGGTAGTCACTATGAGAGATGTGGCACTAGTTGTCCTGCTACTTGTACAGATCTGTCTGCACCAGACAACTGTCTTCTACCAACTGTTGAAGGATGTTTCTGTGACCCTGGATATGTTTTGAGTGTGGACCAATGTGTTCCAAACAGTCAGTGTGGTTGCGTGGATGATATTGACAAATACTATCAGGCAAGTGTCATCTACTGCCACATGAACAACTTGAATGAATATATTGTGTGGAAAATTAATGGTAAATCAATCTGCAGCTGAAAGGAATGGGTAACTGATGCTGGAATTCTGCACTTTTCCGTCTGTTTAAATTCCAGAGTTGGCGATGGCAATGGGAGAATTTTCAATACAGTGTTTCACACATCATGGGGCCATGCTGGGAAGAATTCCTGGGTTTTTGAACATTTCGAGTGTGGTGCTGGAAAAGCACAGCAGGTCAGGCAGCATCCCAGGAGCAGGAGAATCGATGTTTCAGGCATAAGCCCGTCATCAGGAATGAGGGCTAATAAAGGGCTTATGGCTGAAACATCGATTTTCCTGTTCCTCGGACGCTGCCTGACCTGCTGTGGTTTTCTAGCACCGCACTCTTGACTCTGACCTCCACCATCTGTAGTCCTCACTTTCTCCTGTTGAACATTCGGCGCATTATACCTCAGTAATGCTCAGTGAAACTAAAGCTGACCAGCTGAGATCTAGAAAGAGGCCTGTGTATTTTTTTAAAGGCTTCCTGAGAAATTGATTAATAAGTTTTTAAAAAACTTAATGCGTGGCTCTCTTTTCGAGTTGACGAACTTCTTACCTTCTTTTTATTCAAATCTACGACAAACCTCAGCGACTGCGAATGTCTAAGTTCTGTTTCACTTCCTGTTCGGTTTCATAAATTGGGGTATGTGCTGCTCTTAAGAGCATAAGAACTAGGAGCAGGAGTAGGCCATCTGGCCCTTCAAGCCTGCTCTGCCATTCAATAAGATCTTGGCTGATCTTTTCATGGATTCAGATCCACTGACCCGTGCTCTCACTGTATCCCTTAATTTTGTTATTGTTATTGTTCAAAAGAAATCTACTTTAGCTTTAAAACTGTGTCAACTACTTCACTGGGCAGGGAATTCCATAGCTTTACAATCCCCTGGATGAAGAAGTTCCTTCTCAATTCAGTCCTAAATCAGCTTCCTCTAATCTTGAGGCTGTGCCCTCTTGTCCTAATTTCACCTGCCAGAGAAAACATCCTGTCTATTTCTATCTTATCTATTCCCTTCATAATTTTATGTTTCTATAAGATCCGCCCTTATTCTTTTGAATTCAAATGAATATAATCGCATTCTACTCAGTCTCTCCTCATAAGCCAACCCCCTCAACTCCGAAATCAAACTAGCGAACCTCCTCTGCACCTACTCCAGTGCCAGTACGTCCTTTCTCAATTAAGGAGAACAAAACTGCACAGTACTCCAGGTGTCGCCTCACCAGCACCCTATACAGCTGCAACATAACCTACCTGCTTTTAAACTCAAAATCTTTAGCAATTAAGGACACAGGAGAGTAATACAATTGAACTATCCTTGGGGGTATTTAGGATGAGGCTTCAGCTTAAGGTTACCGTGGCCAGGATTTCTGCTTTGCCATGCTTGAGGACAGCAACCCCAGAGTGGCCATGGGAAGATGGGTGTATTACTGATACGTTCTACATTAGAAATATAAGATTGAATTACACATTGAAAGAAAGAAGGCAAAGAGTATGTCTCTTGAAAAGGATCAGGGTGGCTTCCACATTTGAGTTGGAAGGAATGCGCTGAACAGAAACATTTGCACACATTGGTGGATTAGTACCAGAGAATGGGCGTGGTGAAGGAAACATCAAAAGATTCACTTGGACTTGGCTGTGCCCCTTTTACAAGATAAAGCAGTTTATTTAAGGCTAAATATATTCTAAGCATATGTTTGTCCTGAGTGTTAAACAGATCTGAGGGTTGGTAAATGAGAAAAACTGATAACAGGAGGCACCAATGAAGGGCGGATTCAAAAAGCTGTCATCACATCAAAAAGTACTGTTAGCTCCTGGATTGTGGAGTCTGAAATAGTCCAGTAATTCTAGAGACTTAGGAAAACTGGAATGGAGCGCCGAAGGCACTTAATCAAAGAACTCCAAAAATTCAATGTAACAATGTATCTCCATGACACAAGATCCTGAGGGACAGAATGTACATGTATTTGGAAAGGCAATGACTGATTTGGGATAGTCAGCATGGCTTTGTGCAGGGGAAATCATGTCTCATGAACTTGATTGAATTTTTTGAACAAGTAACAAAGAGGATTGATGAGGGCAGAGCAGTTGACGTGATCTATATGGACTTCAGTAAGGTTTTCGACAAGGTTCTCATAGAAAACTGGTAAACAAGGGTAGATCTCATGGAAAGCTGAAAATGTGTTGCTGGAAAAGTGCAGCAGGTCAGGCAGCATCCAGGGAACAGGAGAATCGACGTTTCGGGCATAAGCCCTTCCTGAAGAAGGGCTTATGCCCGAAACGTCGATTCTCCTGTTCCCTGAATGCTGCCTGACCTGCTGCGCTTTTCCAGCAACACATTTTCAGCTCTGATCTCCAGCATCTGCAGACCTCACTTTCTCCTCATAGATCTCATGGAAAACAGGGAGAACTAGCCATTTGGATACAGAATTGGCTGGAAGGTAGAAGACAGAGGGTGGTAGTGGAGGTTTGCTTTTCAGACTGGAAGCTTTTCAGACCAGTGGTGTGCCACAAGGATTGGTGTTGGGTCCACTGCTTTTTGTCATTTATTAGATTAGATTAGATTACTTACAGTGTGGAAACAGGCCCTTCGGCACAACAAGTCCACACCGACCCTCCGAAGAGCAACCCACCCATACCCACTCCCCTACGTTTACCACTTCACCTAACACTACGGGCAATTTAGCATGGCCAATTCACCTAATCTGCACATTTTTGGACTGTGGGAGAAACCGGAGCACCCGGAGGAAACCCATGCAGACATGGGGAGAATGTGCAAACTCCACACAGACAGTTGCCTGAGGCAGGAATTGAATGCAGATTTCTGGCACTGTGAGACAGCAGTGCTAACCACTGTGCCACCATGATTTGGATATGAACATAGGAGGTATAGTTAGTAAGTTTGCAGATGACACCAAAATTGGATGCGTAGTGGACAGCGAAGAAGGTTACCTCAGAGTACAATGGGATCTTGATCAGATGGGCAAATGGGCTGAGGAGTGGTAGATGGAGTTTACTTTAAATAACTGGGAGGTGCGGCATTTTGGAAAAGCAAATCAGAGCAGGACTTATACACTTAATGGTAAGGTCCTACGGAGTGTTGCTGAACAAAGAGACCTTGGAGTGCAGGTTCATAGCTCCTTGAAAGTGGAGTTGCAGGTAGATAGGATAGTGAAGAAGGCGTTTGGTATGCTTTCCTTTATTGGTCAGATCATTGAGTATAGGAGTTGGGAGGTCATATTGCGGCTGTATAGGACATTGGTTAGGCCACTTTTGGAATATTGCATGCAATTCTGGTCTCCTTCCTATCGGGAGTTGTGAAACTGGAAAGAGTTCAGCAAAGATTTACGAGGATGTTGCCAGAATTGGAGGGTTTGAGCAATAAGGAGATGCTGAATAGGTTGGGCCTGTTTTCCCTGGAGCGTCGGAGGCTGAGGGGTGACCTTATAGAGGGTTATAAATGCGTGAGGGACATGCATCGGATAAATAGACAAGGTCTTTTCCCTGGGATTGGGGAGTCCAGAGCTAGAGGGCATAGATTTAGGATGAGAGGAAAAAGATTTAAAAGGGAACTAAGCGGCAACATTTTCACACAGAGAGCACTATGTGTATGGAATGAGTTGCCAGAAGTGGTGGAGGCTGGTACAATTACAACATTTAAAAGACATTTGGATGGGTATATGAATAGGGAGGGTTTGGAGGGGTATGGGCCAAGTGCTGGCAGGTGGGACTAGATTGGGTTGGGATATCTGGTCGGCATGGACGAGTTGGACCAAAGGGTCTGTTTCCATGCTGTACATCTCTATGACTGTATAGTAGGCTGATCATCAGCTTCAAACGTTTCACAGAATGTTTCAACCAAAAAGAAGGAAGAATTACATTTCATTGGAAGCATTGATTGTCTTTCTTTCCTCAGATGCTGCTGGACCTGTTCAGTTTATCCAGCACTTCCTGTCTATTATTATAAAATAACTTATCTGTTATGCCTACATAAAGGTCTTCTTAAAATATATGAAGTGGTTGTAATGATGGATGCTGATGCTGTTCAGAACAAAAAACATTAATTATCAGGCAATCACAGTTAAGATGCTTCAGTCATGTCATGTCTTCTTGTACCAACAGAGTAGATATCATAAACCAAGTCTGAAGACACTGGTAATGTGTAATGCACTCAATTTTCTTCATATGTACAGAGATGTAGAAAACTGAAATAAAATGTTGACTAGCTAGTTAAGTGAATTGAAAGCAGATCACGTAATTTCCGGGCATCCTATCCTCATTGATAAGTAATGGAGCGGTACTGAATCAGTGTCACAATAAGCTAGATTTTATGATGTAACCATTCAACTATTTCTCATTTTGAAATCTTTTTGTTTTAACAATGTGCTTTTGATTGAATGTTTTCAGCTAAATGAAAGTTGGTTCACACATGAGAACTGTACCGAACGCTGTACATGCTTGGGCAAAAATAATATCAACTGTACAGCTTGGAAGTGTGGAGTGTTGGAAAAATGTGAGAGACAGGATGGAGAGCTGGGCTGTCACATGACAGGTTAGTAACCTACCTTACAATGTGGTAGCACAATAATCTGCCATTAGAGAGTGGTTTCTTTAGCTCAAAAGTATAGAAAGATGAAAGGTTAGGTTTTAAAAGCTATTTAAGCAATAAAATTTGAGTTTTGAGGTAAATGTGCCTGGATTTTACTCATAACTTGTGTCCTACTCCCATTCATTTTCTCATGGGATGTAGGCATTGCTGGTAAGGTCAGCATTTGTTGCCCATCCCTGATCCCTTAAACTGAGTGGCCTTAGTGATAGAGTGGGCATGTCATCAAAAGCTAATGTCAGGTTAATAATGAAAACAAGTTGACAAAGAGTCTTTTTTTTTTAACAGTTGTTAGAGAGGGAAGGAATTATAACTACGGAATGGAGTTTGGAATGGTGACTGAAAGCAACAACTTCAGTCTTCCCATTACTAAGTAGAGGAAATTTCTACTCTAATGGATATTCGATAAGCAGTCTAGAAATTGAGTGAAGAGAGATGTGATCATGAGGTGGAAGGGGGTATTGTCAGCCTTTATGTGAAAAGCAACACCATGAGTTCAGATGATATTGCCATGGAGCAGATGTAGATAATAAATGCAGAGGGCTAAGGATCAATCCTTAGAGGACACCAGAGGTATTGTGAAGAATTGTCACCAGTAATGCCCTTAATTTGTTTACTTTGTGTAGTTTCACACAGCTAGATAAGCTGTGGGCTTTTCCCAGTGGCTTTACCCAGTCTTCCACATCACAACAGTGACTACACTTCAGTGCTATTTAATTGGCTGTAAAGCATCTTGGAATATCCATTTGACCATTCAAAGTTGATTTTCTGAATATTTAACAGAGCAGGAGCAAACTTGGCTGCAATGACCCTAAATTATTGAATTTCTTTTCAACAGTCACTGTTAAAGATTCAAAACCATTTGAGAAATGGCAACTTGGAAGTATTTATACCCATGGCAGAGAATGGGTCAGTAAATTCAGGAGAACAGTCAGAAATTAAGCAATTCTGAAGCAACTTAATGTACTTATTTGAAAGCATTTCTTTAACCATAGAAAGCTTGTCCAGACTATCACTAAACCATTATTGTTTATCTAGGAAGTGCATCCTGCTCTGTTGATGGTGATGCTCACTATTATACCTTTGATAAAATCGTGTACACATTCTCGGGCACTTGTGCATACACCCTGGTAAGGGTCTCTGACAACAGCAATGTGGTTCCTATCAACATCACTGCATTGAATGAAGCGCATAGCCAGAACCTCTCAACATATCTGAGAGAAATCTACATAGATGTGTATGGTGTTCATCTCACGCTGCAGAAGAACAGGAGGATCTTGGTAAGATCATGACAGTGCTGAAAAATGTGCAATGTTACAGTTCAGAAGATTTCATTTGTAACAACCTTCAGTTTTTCTTTCTGTTGCTTTGTTGTATGCTCAGTAAGTGAAAGATTCTAATATGAATGAATGAAGCACTATCTATACTGTGCTCTAGCCTTCGTACTGGGGGCTGGAATGTCCTGCATTTTGTGGTGGTAAAGATAACGAAACTGTCCTTACAATAATGAATTGATAAAAACCTCCATTTTAACACTATTAGACTTATAAAAACCCTGGAAAATGTTGCACCCTATTCTCCAGAAAAACTAACTTCAGCATTACTGCTAGCTTCTACATTGCCTATGAAAAGCTAATTTTAGAACAATGGAATGGCAAATTTCTTCACATTTATTAAAAATTCTATCCTGTTAGAATATATTTTATATATGTATATTTATTTAGAATATGTTGCATTTACTATCTATTTTGATACCTGAGCATTTAACATTTGGCCACGTATAACTTCCTGGTTTGCTGTGTATGAAAACTACAATGCTGATGGTTACCTATCTGCTCATCAACATCAATTCTGCTGCATGCCAGGGCATCATCTTGATTAGGCACCAGATTTCAGCTGCTAACAGGAAAGGGAAAATACCCATCATGGAGAATGCTAGATTTTTCTGGGCAACTGTCTTCAGGGTCAGCTGCGAACACTATTGTTTCACTGCTAATTGCAAATCTACACTACTGTATAGAACAATTAGATGGTGAGTCATGCTCACTTGTCTCTTCCACCTTAGTATGTCTTAGACTGAGATGGGCAACCCCTATTGCAGCAGTGAACTGTTTTCTGTTTTTCATACAAACTATTTTAAGTCTGTAATTCAGGACTGAATTTGTATATAAATTGGCTCAGTGTCATTTTTGGTGAATTTCATGGTTTAGATCTGTGAGCCCTAGCAGGATTTCTCATGCCATTTACCCAAACTCACTTCATTGTCTTTGTATCATACCTCAATGGTGCCCTGCTTGGTGTATTCTCTATCTTGCTACTTGTCACGGCCAAGTCCTTCTGTGATTCCTGCTACCAGCACCATCTTATAAGCTCAGCTGTCCACCGAGTCAACTGTCTGGCTGTCTGGAGATGCCCTGCCCAATTGCCTCAGACATCGCGTAGAGGGAAGTTGGCACCATGACATCTAACACTGTTCAGAATATTTTCAGATTTTGTGGAAATGGCTATAGCTCACTACTTTGCACATTAAAACAGTGGTGCACTAATCTACAGGATACATTTTCATCTTTGTAACATATATGACAAAATTGTAAGTTAATAGGAACAGATTTCAAACTTGCAATTGAGTGCAAAACTGTAAAATTGTAAATGAATAGTCTGTAATAGAAACCTTATGAATTTCATTTCCACTTAAATCAATGATAATGAACATTGAGCACTTCCTAAATTGGGTGGGTAATCCATTGCACCCTGTTGAATGACAGAAGGAAGATGGAAATCCATTCTTTATAAACTGACTGAGAATTTACATCTGAGAAAACATTCTCTCTCCCACCACACCACCATGCTCTAAGTTGGTCATATTTTTCCCTCTCTATTCAGAGGTTACTGTTTATTTTTTAGTTCTGAAAAGTTGTTTTGTATCATCATCATTTTGCTCCATTTGATGGTGGCTTTCTCATACAAAGGATCTTACTTTCCAGCTAAATGGGAAAAGCATTCGCACACCAATGCAGAGACGTTTGAGAGGCATAAATGTTCTAACAAATGGTATCAACACAATTGTTGAGACAGATTTTGGAATGTCACTGAGATATGATGGCAACCACAATCTTGAGATCAATTTACCAAACTCATATTATTCAAAGGTAAGCAAACCATGCATTTTAGTTCATGGTCTACCAAAATATTATGCATATATTTGAAAGGACCTCCAATATTCCCTAAAGAACTGAGAATCTGTAATCAAACCACAGTGACTCAGGGCACAGTGTAAGCAAGTGTTATAAAATTAATAGTTTTTCAGTGAGTTACGGAATAACCTAATAATGTGTGCATATTTTAATAGAATGTAATCTAAATATAATAAATATTTTTTCATATTATAAATCCTTCATGAAAATACTGTCTTCGGTAAGGCGGTGAAAGGGTTTTTTTTCATGAAAGATTTAAGTAAATAGTTCTGTTATCCTGATGTGATTTCATTCTACTGTGTAAATTTGAAATTAAATTAGCAGCAAATGCAAAATATGGTAAAAATACCTGGTCGGAACAGGTCATCATTGAAGAAATTTATAAAATTTCAGCATATCTACAAAAGGAAGAAAAAAAATGCTAGTGCATTTTTCCATACCTTTGCGCAGATATAGCCTGAGAGTGATGTCGAGAGGAATTCAGAGCAAAGAAAATATGAGCCATGGTTGTGGAATTAACAGCACAGAACAGGATACTGGAGTCAAACTTAACAACTCCTAACAGATTGAATTTCCCCAAGCTCCTTTTTAGTATAAACTCCAGAGTTGCTAGGGTTGACCCTTTTGCTGTCAAGGATTAGTTGCTTTGGATCATTTTAGCAGTATTAGTCTGAGCGAAAGAAGAAAACAAATATAGAGTTCTCATACCAAACCATTAATAACTCTTGTATTGAAAGTGTATACTTTTGGGAGACAGGATAAGTTTGATGAACTATTGACTTGAAAGGTTTGATGGTTTTTATTGTACATTTGTAAATATAGGGCACACAGATAAATGAGATTATGGAGCACAGCTAACTCACCATGAGCAGGCTTCAGCAGTGAAGTACTTGGGACTATGATGTTGTAGCCATGACAGAGGTGTGGATTTCACAGGGACAGGAATGGTTGCTGGATGTTCCAGGGTTTAGAACATTTAAAAAGAACAGGAAGGGTGAAAAAAGAAGAGGGGGTGTAGCATTGCTATTCCAAGAGTGCATCACAGCTACAGAAACGAATGTTGTCGAGGAAGGTTTGTCTACTGAGTCAGTATGGATGGAGTTAGGAACAGCAAGGGAGCAGCTGTTTTCTACAGACCCCATAATAGCAGTAGGGAGATTGAAGAACTCCTAGGCCGGCAGATTTTGGAAAAATGCAGATGTAGCAGCGTTGTTATTAAGGGTGACTTCAACCTTCCCAATATTAACTGGAACCTCCTTAATCTAGATGATATGATGGAGCCGTTTCTGTCAGGTGTGTTCAGGAGGGTTTCCTTACTCAGTATGTACATAGGCCGACGAGGGGAGAGGCCATATAGGATTTGGTGCTCGGCACTGAGCCAGGACATTTGTCAGATCTCGTGGTGGGAGAACACTTTGGTGACAGTGACCACAACTGCCTCACATTTACCATAGCCTTGGAGAGAGAAAGGAGCAGTTACCAAGGGAAGGTATTTAATTGGGGAAAAGCAAATTACGACGCTATCAGAAAGGAGTTGGGAAGTACAGATTGGGAGCAATTGTTCCACAGAAAGGGCACAACAGACATGTGGAGACTGTTTAAGGAGCAGTTGTTGTGAGTGAACCACAAATTTGCTCCTCTGAGACCGGCAAGAAGGAGTAAGATTAAGGAACCTTGGATGACGAGAACAGAGGAGCATCTAGTCAAAAGGAAGAAGGCAACTTACTTAAGATGGAGGAAGCAAGGATCTAACACAGCTTTAGAGGATTTCAGGCTTACTAGAAAGGAGCTTAGAAATGGTCTCAGGAGAGCCAGGAGAGGGCACGAGAAAGGCTTGGCAGGAAGGATTGGGAGAACCCAAAGGCATTTTACTCATACATGAGGAATAAGAGAATGATCATTGAGAAGGTAGGGGTGGTCAGGAATAGCATAGGGAACTTGTGCATGGAGTCTGAGCAGATAGGGAAAGCCCTAAATGAGTTTTTTGCTTCGGTTTTCACTAAGGAAAGGGACTTTATTGTGAATGAGAACTTTGAGGAGCTGGGAAACAGGCGTGAACAGATCAAGATTGATGAAGTTGATGTGCTGGAAATTTTGGCAAACATTAAGATTGATTATTCTCTAGGACCAGACCAGATTTATCTTAGGCTGCTCCGGGAAGCGAGAAAGGAGTTTGCTAAGCCACTGGCAAAATCTTTCCTTCCTCACTCTCCATGGGAGTTGTACCGGTGGATTGGAGGGAGGCGAATGTTGTTCCTCTTTTCAAGAAGGGGAATAGGGAAATCCCTGGCAATTACAGACCAGTCAGTCTTACGTCTGTGGTCAGCAATGTTTTGGAAATAATTCTGAGGGATAGGATTTATGACTATTTGGAAAAGCATAGTGTGATTAAATGCAGTCAGCATGGCTTTGTGAGGGGCAGGTCATGCCTCACAAATCTTATTGAGTTCTTTGTGGAGGTGACGAGACAGGTTGATGAAGGTCAAGCAGTGGATATGGTGTATATGGACTTCAGCAAGGCATTTGATAAGGTTGCTCATCATAAAGTCAGGAGGTTTGAGATACAGGGAGATTTAGCGATCTGGATTCAGAGTTCAAGCTCCACTTCTCAGTTTTTGGAATGCTTTTCCATTTATCACATAAATGCTGACAAGAAAGAGCCACGAGGAATCAGGAATTTCTCCTCCTGTCCTCTCACTCCAAATGTTGGGCTTATGGCTATTGTAATGCGCCTGGGAGTGGTAAACTACAGACTTCCTGAGGAAGTACTGCAGGATTACATGTTGGTCTACTGATCTCTGCAGCCATTTTCCCAGCATCTGGGAACTGACATTTCGCAGCATTTGAAATTGGAAGATTTGTCTTAGCTTTCCTAATGTCAGGTTTTTTTTAAATGAAGAAGAATTTTTGAAGATACTCTTTTTTTAAGCTTTGTGTTATAGTATACAGTACACTGATCTCATGTCATCGTTTCTGTATTATCACATTTGTTAATCCATCTCTCTGTTATTGTAGGTGTGTGGTTTGTGTGGTAATTACAACGGCCAAAAGGGTGATGAGTTGCTAATGCCTGATGGTCTAATTGCACCCAGTGTAACTCACTTTGGAAACAGTTGGAAGTCAGAGGAATATAGCAATGCAGGGTAGGATTTAAACCTTTATGCATCACAGAGACTCAAAAATATTTTTTTCTCATTTATTATATATATTAAATAGAACAAAACTGAAATTAGTCAAAAAGCATCAACACAATCAGAAACAGATGTAAGTATAAATCAATCCTTCAGTATAAAACGGCCATTTCAAAACTTAGGATTGAAATTTTGTAACACACATATAGCTAAAAATGATAATAGACACACTCCTTAGCAAATGATTAATGTGCTTATATCACATTTGTATCTGTCCTTCAATGGAAAAAGGAGCACATTAATTGATAAAGACATGTTAATCATGTTTAAGTATGCCACTAACATCACTTATTTGCAGACAGTTGTAATAGCATTTTGAGGACATGTTGTTCAAAGCTAGAATATTTGAAATGTAATAAAAGCTGTGCTTTCTATTTTTATTAGCTGTCAACCAGGCTACAACAAAAAACAAATGGCATCTCTTTGCACGCCAGAAGAGAAACTAATTATTGAGTCCCAGTGCCAGGAGCTGCTGCGTGATAAATTCATACCTTGTCATCACTTTGTTAATCCATATATTTTCATCGAGAACTGTATTCAAGATATGTGCAAATATAGTGCCATGATTTCAACACTCTGTGATAATTTCCAAAATTATGTTGCTGCTTGTAAGGAAGAGGAAGTAGAAATCATGTGGAGGAACAGTACTTTCTGTCGTAAGTAACTATATTGATAACAAGAGATAAAGGTGAAGTCAATGAGAGTTAAAAACTCACATACCTATTTATACTGCTATTCAAACATATGGAACAATATAACATTGTCACAATGTGATACAACAAACCAGTTGATGGAGATACATAGATTTTGTTAAAACAACAAGAAATATGAGATAATCAATACTTTTGACTTGTACTAACCATAGATTTAGCACATCACTTGGGACCGATACACTAACCCCCAGAGACGAATCAAAATATGGGTGGTTATATCCTCCAGCAACACAAAAATAACAATCAGTACAAGAGAATGAAGAAACTCCCTCCATTGGGAGTTCCTGTAACCTGATTCTCAAAAGCCCAGCATAAAGGTTGGCCCACGTTGGCAAGGGGTGATTGTAAACCCAACCTGTGGGTTTAGGATAAATAAAGGCCTGGGCCATACAGGTAAGACAGTAACATAAAACAAAGGACTGCAGATGCTGGAGATCTGAAACAAAAGCAGAAATTGCTGAATAAACTCAGCAGGTCTGGCAGCATCTGTGAGAAGAAAGCAGAGTTAATGTTTCAAATCCGGTGACTCTTCATCAGCATCAGTGAATTTCTCCAGCAATTTCTGTTCTTGTAACATATTTTTAAATTTTTGTTTAAAGCTTCTGGGCAGCATTAGGAAATTTCCAAGGCACCAACTGTACTGTACAAGACCTAGAAACAGCCCTTGTATACTGTACAAGACCTAGAAACAGCCCTTGTAATGCAGTTACATTCTGGAGGAATTCAGTTCAGTCTTCCCCTGACTCTACATATGCTACATGACCAACAGCATAGATCACCTGTTGGTATTAACCTAACATAAGTGCAAGGATCACTGGCTTGTAAATATTTTATTACAATTATTTTTGGTAATGGCCAGAGCTCCAATTTTGCCTGTATTTTCCACCCGGAACTGTCAACTCCAAGTTTGCATAAGATCCACTTTCAAAAAGAGGAACATTTTTTAAACTGATGTCCTCAGCTGTTTGATCAAGGTAACTGATCACACATTTCCTGAATACTCCCAAAATAAACTATTAGACATAGTTATATATCAGTGAAAAACTCTTAAGGGAGCTATTTTTTGCATACTATGATATATTTGCTCAAACTGCTGCTTACAGCATTTAACAGCCATTCGCAGTTCAAGATAACAATGTGCTGTGATCAGCATGTATTTGGAAATAAACCCAAGGCAGGTTTATTATTTCTCATTCTAACAATAACCTAATGGTTAGCAGTGCCTCACATTATCCCGTGCAGTCTGTGGTGATTCACAAGACTGTTGCAGGAATGGCTTAATTTCTCCTATGATCTCATTTCATGTAATAAGCAAAATTAAATAAATTAGTTCACTTCCATAAAACCACAAAGGTGTAAATCAAATGATACCTGTATGCAGTCCTTCACTAAATAATGAGCAAGGTGCTGTCTATAATAATAGAATTTAAAGTAAAATTGTGCAATCTCCTAATTTATTATAGTTATAGTAAGTATTAAATAATATTGGAGAAAGGTCTGAGAATGTGTGTGATAAAGCATGTGTTATCAGATTTATTTTGTAATAAATGTAAGATGTAAAAAGCACTGAGATTTGAGATCTCCAGTGGCTGTGTAGCCTTTTCCATTGAATAGCTGAGCGAAACAGCTTGTGAAACTCTTAGAATGAAATTTGAACCAATGTTGACTCATTTGCCTTCTGTCAGACTGGTATTAAGAACACTAAGGTTGCATCAAATTCCAATGTTTGGGAAATTAAAATCATTGAAGGTTCATGTTGCTCATCACTGCTGCTCGGAGTGCATGAATATATATGTTGAATGGGATTGGATTTATTTGTGCTAAAAAAAAAACCTTCTGTGGAAGAAGGTCAATTACATTTATATTCAAGGTTCAACATGTACCCTGATTACTTAAAGATCCTGAAACCATCGAGTCAGATCCTAGAAAGCAGTCAATGAGTTATTGCCTTTCAAAGAAGTCCAGGAGGAAAGAACTGGTGAGGAGATTTGAGCACTAACCTATTATACAAAGAATTGTCCATCCACCAATCTAAACATACTATACAAGGACAAGTCATTTCTTCCAAAGAGGACTTTTGTTTATTCATTCAAAGGACTTGAGCATCACTGGTTGATGAGCATTTATTTGCCATCTCTAATCTGTTGATTGTAATAAGAATACACTGGGTTTGAAAATAATGAAATTGAACTGTACTGTTACAGATATTTTTAATCAACCTGTTAAGACATGTTATGACATACCTCAGAGAGGTGAAATTTGAACTTGGATTTTCTGATTCAGAGGTTGAGCCACCACTACTGCAACATAAGCAAAGAGCTACGCCTGTTCCCCTTATGCTGATATTTGAGCCTTAACAATGTTCCTGCTCAGTATTTAACTGGAGTATTTTCATGTAACATGAGGCAAACATGGTAGCCACTACACTGCAAAATCAAGGGAACTCTACTGTTGTAAGATTATTATAAATGCCTGTGCATCTGAAATTGTTTCACTTGTCTTCCTACTTGGTGCAGCTTATACTGAACAAATCCTAGTGAGTATTGTAATTAATGTAAATTATTTTTACCTTTATCCTTCCACCTATCTTGAATTGATTGCATGGAAATGTTTATATTGCTTTTGCAGCTCAGTATTGTCCACCAAACAGTTACTATACGACCTGTGCTCCAGCTTGTCCTCCTGCATGCAATAATATCTATGCAGGACACAGCTGTGATAAGTCTTCTGTGTGCATGGAAGGATGCGTATGTAACAATGGTTTCGTATTCAGTGATGACAGCTGTATTTCAATCAGTGAATGTGGCTGCAGAGACAAAAACGATCATTACCATCGTGTGAGTATATTAAAAAAATTGAACCTATTTCTGGAAATATTACATATTTTGTCAAGCAGGTTATGCATGTTCTTTGATTAAAGGTGTCTCGGCTTCATGTAGCACTCCTTTATCTGAGTCAGAGGTTATGAGTTCAATCTTGTCGCAGAGACTTGAACGTATATCTAGGTCAATATTTGTTGGAGCACTGAGAATCTACAAAACTGTAAGCTTTCTAAGGTGGATATGAAATATCACATTATACTATTTAAAAAACAACAGGCTGTTTCCTGGCCAATGTTTATCCTTAAAACAACAAGTGAAGCATCTGTTCTGAAAAAGGCATATTTGAAATGTTGAGCTGAATTTTCCCAAGAAGTGGACAAGTATCAATTTTGACAAATTTCATGGAGATTTTATCTTCGTGAGCCTTTCACATCTCATTACCTATGCACCATGTCCCAGTGGTGGCATGCTCATCATATCCTTCCTCCCACTGCAGGCAGAAGAATTCACCACTGCTGGGTCTTCCCAGGATTCCTGGTGTCAACATCATTTTTGAAGTCCAGCCATATACCCAATTAAGCACTAGCAATCCAGAGCTGCCTGGACAGTTACTGATCAATTTTTGCATTATATTTCAAAAAATACTTTATTCATAAAAATATATTTGAATATTTACATAGACACAAATGCACTTCAGTTCTGTACAGTAGCATATAAAGAAAGCAAAGAAACACTGGAGTTTAAATTTATCCAAATAAATCAAAGACATCTCTTACATATATAAGAATAAATCCGCATGCGTTTGAAGCACTAGGATGGTCCGATAACTGAACAGACCCCCATTTAACTTAGGTTGGAAGACCTCAAACGGTGGTCTTTTCCCACTGTGCTGTGGCAGCAGGTGACCCAAGCTTTAGTGTATCCCTCAGCATATAATCCTGGACTTTGGAATGTGCTAGTCTGCAACACTCAGTCAGTGTCAACTCCTTGTTCTGAAAGGCCACCAAGTTTCGGGCAGATCAAAGAACGTCTTTCACAAAGAGTATGGCCTGATCAATTGTCCCAGACATGTTGGAGAGAGGGAAATTGGCATTCTACTTTGTCAGCAGGGACCTGATAGTCCTGGTTAAGGCAGGACTTCCTAGTGAGCATGTCCTGGATGTTGGTGAATGGTTTCCGAGATAGAGAGCTGGAGGAGTAGGAAGCAGGCTGGAGTCACCAGGTTACCAATCTGACTTTCGTATCAGCAATTGTTGCCATCTAGTTGCGGCACAGTGAGTGGAAGACTTGGAAATTGCATATCAATGAGATGAGATTATTTTATAATGAGATGGTAATGCATGCTAAAACATGACATTGGCCTTTCGCCAGTTACTAGCAGAATCTTGTCCTGATGTTCAAAACTTGGTTGGAAAATGGGACTTCTTGCTGTCCGTTTTGGAATTGCCTTGATGTTGATCTCACATGGTTTTCCTTCATTTCTCAGGAATGACCATGCCATTCTCTGGCTGGGAAAATTCAGCCAATTGTCTCAGTTTCTCTCCACAGATGCTGTTAGATCTTTTGAATATTTCCTACTGTTTCTTTTATTATTATTACTAAAGCGCTATCTTGTCATTTGTATCTCATTGCAGTTTGTACGGCTTTACAGTGGCTCTAAAAGCATTTTGGAATGTTGTGACATACTTACCACCCACCTATTTTGCCATCAGCCTCTGCATCCAAAGGATTGTAGGCTGCCATTTCCATCACATCCATGCCATGACCAGACTCACATTCCCCTCTCTTTCCTTGTCATAATTCTGCAGGGACCATTCTCTCTGGGAGACTCCGGTGCACTCCTTCTTCTTTCCCAACACCTCCTCACATCTTCACAGCACCTTCCCATGCAATTGCAGATGATGTAATACCTGCCTGTTTATCCCCACCCTCCTCACTATCCAAGGTCCCAGACCCACCTTCCAGGTGAACCAACGATTTACCTGTACTTCCTTCAATCTTGCCCACTGTATTTGCTGTACACAGTGTCGTCTCCTCTACATTATGGAGACAACACACAAAGGTTGCAGCTTTGCAGAATACCTGTGTTCTGTCTGAAAAATTAACCCCCTGCTGTTATTGCCTGCCATTTCAACACACGACCGTGCTCCCACACCAGCATTTCTGTCGCAGGATTGCTGCAGTGTTCCAGCAAGACTTGGTGCAAACTTAAAGAACAACATCTTATTTTCCACTTGGGGACCCTGCAGCCTCGAGGACTCATCATCGAATTCAATAACTTTAGAGCCTGATTCCATCCTTCCATGCTTTTTACCAACCCCATACTCCATCCTGTTTTGATGTGGGTTGCTTTTAACACAGTCATCCATTCTCACCTACTCCTAGGCCTATTATTACATTACATGGGTTGCTTTTCAGTACAAATCACCCATTCTCTCCCATTCTTAGTTCTTATTACTTAATCAGTTTTTCTGCAGCCAGCAATCTTCATAAGTTTTTACTCTTACGGACACGACTGTGAAATAGCCACAGCTGCAGTATATATTTCATGTGATATTTATTAAAACGCCTTCAGCGGGCATCTGCACCTCTTGTTGCACTCTTTCCTAAATCAGTAGCCCCCATTTCTGAAAATGTGTCTGTCAGTCTCTCAGGGCTGGAAAGCACCCTTTTGACCCTCAAATCCAGGGAGGCTATTACTGTCCTTTAGTGAATGGTGAGCATACTCTCTGGCCACTGATGAACCAACTTTTCAATAAATCACATTGGGTCTCTCATGGGATCAGGACTCAGAAATTGTCTAATTGATGTCCTTACCCCAAAACCTTACCCTGTAGTTTGGGTCCAAAAGCATGGCCACTGATCTAATGCTTCCACTCGCACAGACATGGAGTTGAAATAATTTAAATGCTTCTTCAAACAGAGAACATCTCCAACTAATTATATTGAAAATAGGGAAGTGCTTGTGAGAAAGGTATCTGAATAATCATGGATCATTTTAATTTTAATGTAGACTGGAAAAATCAGGTTGGAGAAAGTGACCTAGATGATGAGTTTATGGAATGTTTTAGGACAGTTTTCTGGCGTAGCGTATTCTAAATCCAAATCTGAATACAGGCAAAACTAGATGTGGTACTGTCAATGAGGCAGGATTAATGAATGACCTCATTGGTAAGGCACCCCAAGGGATTAGTGATCATATCATGATTGAATCTCATATCAGGTTTGATTGAAATAAGTGTGAGTTTAAAACTAGTGTTTTAAATGTAGAAAAAACAGCAATTATGACAGCATGATGGCAGAGCTGATTAAAGTTATCTGGCAAACTAGCTTCAGTGATAGATTAATGGATGTACAATGACAATTATTTCTGGAGACATGTCAGAATACTCAGAAAAGACCTATTTCAATGAGAGAAAAAGGGTCGGGAGGAAGCTCCATTCAAAGCTCATTACCTAAAGAGGTTAAAGACAACATCATATTTACAGAAAAACTATATAGTTCAGTAACAATGAATGATAGGTCAGACAATTGGGCATAAATAGTGAACAGCAAACAATGACAATATTTTATAGGGAGGGAGAAATTAGAACACAAAAGATCTCGCTAGAAATAGTAACACAGGTAATGACGTTTCTACAGGGATTGAAAATTGAAACGAATGTGTATAACAAGAGTCCAGAAACTGTATGTTCCTGTTAGAGTGAAGGGCAAGACTGGTAGGTGTAGGGAATGCTGAATGACTATTCAGAGAAATTGGGGTTTTGATCAAGAATACGAAGGAAGCCTACGTCAGATATAGGCAGCAGAAATCGAATGATTCCCTGAAAGAATATAAAGGTAGTAGGAGTATGCTTAAGAAGGAAATCAGGAGGGCAAAATGGGAACATGAGATAGTTTTGGCAAACAGGATTAAGGAGAATCCAAAGGGATTCTACAAATACATTAAGGACAAAAGGGTAACTCGGGTGAGATAAGGGCCCCTTAAAGATCAGCAAGGTCCCCTATGTGCAGAAACGCAGGAGATGAGGAAAATACTAAATTCATATTTTGAATCAGTGTTTACTGTGGAGAAGATATGGAAGGTAGAAAATAAGGGGAAATAAATAGCGATCTCTTGAAAAATGTTTGTATTACAGAGTAGGAGGTGCTGGATGCATAAAGGTGGATAAATCCCCGGGATCTGATCAGATGTACCTTAGAACTCTGTGGGAAGCTAGGGAAGTGATTGGAGCCCCCAAGTTCCCTCTGTATTTCAGTGCTCCTAAGTGTCCTGCTTTCACTGTATCTTTCCTCTTGCATTTGACCTATCAAAATACATCAATTTACACTTGTCGAGAATAAACTCCAACTGCCATTTCTCTGCCCAACTTTCTAACTGTCCTGCAGTATCCCTTGGTAACCATTGTCACTATCACGACTCCACCAATTTTTGTGTCATCTGCAAAATTATTAATCAGGCCACCTATATTTTCATCCAAAACATTTACATGTGTTACAAACAACAGGTCCCTGTTCTAATCCATGTGGAATACCACTGGTCATAACCCACCAGTTAGAAAAACACCCCTCCACAACTACCCTCTGTCTGTCATGACCAAGCTAATTTTATATCCAGGAGAAAGTGAGGACTACAGATGCTGGAGATCAGAGCTGAAAATGTGTTGTTGGAAAAGCGCAGCAGGTCAGGCAGCATCCAAGGAGCAGGAGAATCGACGTTTCGGGCATTCCTGAAGAAGGGCTCATGCCCGAAACGTCGATTCTCCTGCTACTTGGATGCTGCCTGACCTGCTGCGCTTTTCCAGCAACACATTTTCAGCTCTAATTTTATATCCAACTTACCAACTCACAGTGGATCCCAGTGGACTTAATCTTCAAGATCAACCTATTAGGAGGAACCTTTTCAAATGCCTGAATCAGTCTACCATGAGGGATCTTATCAAATTTAAATGGAAAAAGATAGTAGAAATCTATGGTACAGAGGTAGATTTTCTGGTAAATGAATCACAAAAGGTTGTTATGCAAATATAGCAAGTGATTAAGAAAGCAAGTGGAATGTTGTTATTTTTTGTCAGGGAAGTGGAATATAAAAATAAATGTTTTGCTACTGTTCTATAATGTATTAGTGAGACCACATCTGGAGTACAGTGTATAGGATTGGTCTACATGTTTAAGAAAGGATACAAATATACTAGAGGCACTTCAGAGGAGGTTCACTTAATTGGCACAGGGACCAGGAGGAAATTATCTCATGAAGAAAGATTGGATTGACAGGATCTGCAGCCATCGGAGTTTAGAAGAATGAAAGATGTGAAATTGAAATGTTTAAGATCTCTATATGTCTACTTGACAGTATGAATGTTAAGGGGGAGACTAGAGCTAGGGGACACAGTCAAAGGGTTTGCCATTTAAGGTGGAGATGAGGAGAATTGTTTTCTCAGATTATGAGTCTTCCCTGGAGATCAATAGGGGCAAGATGATTGAATATTTTTAACACTGAGCTAGATAAGTTCTTTACTGGCAAGGCTGCCAAAGGGTATTGGGCATAGTCAAGAATGTAGATTTCAGGTCATGGTCTGGTCACCTATGTTATCAGTAAATGATAGAGAAGGCTCAAGGAACCAAGTGGTTGAAATCAATACTGCTTCTATACTGTATAATCATATGTCAAGATTTTAAATAATCCTCACATTTAATAGTCAAATAGAGTTACAGCCACTTTAAAGGGCAGGCTTATGTTACAACAGTGAAACTGAAGCAGAAAGGTCAAATATTTATGGATTGAACAACATAAATTTGATCACTGATTTGATTGCTGTTCCAACGTACTGTAGATTAAAGTGGTTTCATGATTTGAACCAAAGTCTCTTTCACTCAGTGGTAGCTCAATTCACCTGTAAAGATCCTGAGGAGAAACACATTGAGAAGTATGTGAATAACTGGTGCAGATCACAAGGGGATGCTGTTGTTCCATTGATTGGTTACAAACAGGTACAGGATAGATTGTGTCAACTCCTATAACTGTGAGGGAAAAACTAGTATTATTGTTTTTGAGAAGATCCCTTCAGCATAGAACATAGAACAGTACAGCACAGAACAGGCCCTTCAGCCCACGATGTTGTGCCCACCACTGATCCTCATGCATGCACCCTCAAATTTCTGTGTCAGACCCTTTAAACAAGCAAGGAATCACACATTGAATATTGGAGATAACAGCACCTTCCTCCCCCTTACCCAACAGCATATTTAGAGGTGATGGAACTCATAAAATAAAGTGTCAATCATCTCCACTGTAACTTTTCATCTCACTAAGGCAGCTGGTGGACTCAGGACTGCTTGTAGTCCCAGTAGCCCCAGGATTGAGTGGTGACCACTGCTGGGGCTATAGAGCTGCTAATCGATCAAATTGTCTGGAAGCAATCTAGGACAGGACTTCCTGTCCCTGTATGACAGGCGTCCCTTTTGTGACATATTAAAGTATCTGGTTGGCATGGGCCAATGCAGCTTTTGGTGGGGAGAAGGAGTAGAGTCAAATTCACTCCACTTATTCTTTTCTGAAATCACAGCAGGTCACTGCATCCAAGGAGCAGGAGAATTGATGTTTCGGGCATAAGCCCTTCATCCGGAATCCTGGTACGTGGATGCTGCCTGACCTGCTGTGCTTTTCCAGCACTACACTCTCAACTCTAATCTCCAGCATCTGCAGTCCCCAGTTTCTCCTGTGATAAATCAGAGACAACTTGCCTTGTTTAAGATTTAAACAAGCCTGACAGTTAATTGTCATTCATGATTAACTGTTGTTTTCTCTATGGTAATGCCTCAAGCAAATTCCATTTGCCAACCAGTCTGATGTGATGCAGTGTAAACATTGGTTTTTCCCTTGGAATAGTATTCTTGCGAATTATCCTGATGAGAGAAAGACAAAAATTCTCAACAAAATGTATATTTTTCAGCAGGTTCTGAATGACCAAATGACTCGTTCTTGTGTTCTTATATATTTTAAATGCTGATAGACCTACTGTATGTTTTAAGTTTTTTTAACTTGTTATTTAAGATCATTCTTCATGCAATTGAGTGTTTTTTAGTGAAAATATTGTAAAACACCAAATACAAACATAAGATAAGGTAAAGTCCACAAAGTCTCAGAAGACAACAGGGCTACTCCTCTAATTACAGTGAGATGACCGATGGTGGTTTAACCTGAGGGTCACCAAGCTTTCAGGCGATGGGCAAGGTTGAAAACATGGGTCCTTCATAGTAACCTCACTCAGTGCAGAAAATGAACACAGTGTTGGCATCACTTTGCATTTCAAACCAGCTGCCTAACAAACTACGCTAAATGTGCACACTTGTTTACATAGATATGTCTATATAGTTCTAATAACATTCATGTGTAACTCTTTCAGATTGGAGAGACTTGGCTGACCCAACATTGTGCCCAAAAGTGTAGCTGTGGAAAAGATGGTGAGATAAACTGTGCAGACTATGGTTGTAAACGTAATGAGTACTGCAGTCTGAAGAGAAATGGCCAGTATATCTGCAAATCCACTGGTGTGTAACTGAATGTGGTAACTACTTTAGTATTTCAAATGTATGAACATTTGACTGATTTTTTTTGACAAAACTGGTTTGTTAAATGGCTCTCCTACAATTTCCTGAAAGAAGTGAGCATGTTTGTGAGTAAAACAGCTGTCCCAATTCTACATTGTCAACTTCCATTTTGTACACTGTATAAATTTTTAATGTACTTTACACTCCTAATTCTTTGCCTCTGAAGGTACGAACTTACACTTTTGTTTTGATTAACAATACTGAACACCCTCTTAACCTTGCACAAGAGTCCTTTGCCACTGAAGAGAATTGGGAAGATAATTACTGTTGAGTGCATCACAGACAAGTGGGATGCTATCTTTATTTGACCATTTAGTTTGTGTTAAGGGCCACTTGATGGTAATCAGAAATGTATTGACATCATCACCCTCTTACCTGTCTCAACATTTTTTTCACTTTGTTTCAACTTCTGTAGAAACCAATGCAATTTAAAAAGCAATTCAAATTTCCAGTTAGTAGCTGAAAGAATGATACTATAATATTTCATGTTTTAAAAGGCTTGCTGTTACAAGCCTGAAGAAGGGCTTTTGTCCAAAACGTCGATTTTCCTGCTCCTCGGATGCTGTCTGACCTGCTGTGCTTTTCCAGTACCACTCTAATCTTGCTGTAACAAATGACTAGTCAACATGAATTAAACACTAATTTGTTTTGTATAGTTTAAACTGCAGACAGGAGTATTTCACTTTTATGCTTAGCACCCATTACACTCTACACAGAATTACAATCCTTTTAGAAACATTGAAACAAGGAACAAAAGTAGCCCATTCAGCCCTTCAGGCCAATAACACAAAGCTGTTGGACAGACTCCTCATGTTGCAGGATCATGAGGCCTTAACCTGGCAACAGACCAAAGTACCCGCAATGCTTTCTTCAAGGATTGTGATTGGGTGGACGGGTTGGACCGATGGCTCTGTTTCCATGTTGTACATCTCTATGACTCTATGAATGAGGAAGAATTGCCAAAAGTCAGAAGATGGATTCTCATAAAACTGGTTTTGGGAAGTTGCAGAGGGTGATGTCTGTGCATCATGTGTGAGCATACATACACAGAGAATCCTCGTTTTTATGCATTTTGTAATACTGTTTTCTGAATATAATAAGACTATATTTCCTGACTCTGTAAAATTGGTACTCATATAATTGTACCTAAGATGGCGCCAGTAAAAGGCAACCATTGTAAAATCTTTTCATTGCACTCCTGTACTGGAGTACAAGTGACAATAAAGGATATTCTATTCTGAATGTTAACTGTAGAAGAACACCATGTGCTCCCAACACAACCTGCACCACCGTAGGTTTCATCAGAGGATGCTACCAATGTAAGAACATATGTCGTCCATTAATTCACACTAACTAATACTCAGCAGAATTTTAAAATTTCTCCTTTGTGAACTGACAATCTGCACAAAAGATAGGGAATAGGGAAGACATAAAACATGTGACTTATCTACCACCACCACCAGTTTACAGCCTAGTGTTAAAAGAAACAACTTACCTCTCACAATTTCTCTACAGGGATGATTGCATCAGATGCTCAGCATGAATTGACCTTCATGAGGAAACTTTGGGCAAAATTGATTGACATTCCATGAATGAAAATCAAAATTACTTCAATGTGTATTTAAATGGAGAGCTGGAGAAATAATTGAGGAATATGGGGAATGAAGGGGAAGTTGAGATCAGCCACACTCATATCAAGGGGCAGCACATGCATAAGGCTCCACATGGTCCCTTCCTGCTCCTATCTACTTGTGGAAGGCTAACGGTGGCAGCATGGTGGCTCAGTGGTTAGCACTGCTGCCTCACAGCACCTGGAACTCAGGTTTGATTCCAACCTTGGGAGACTGTGTGGACTTTGCACGTTCTCCCCGTATCTGTATGAGCTTCATCCAGGTGCTCTGGTTTCCACCCACAGTCCAGAGATGTGTACTTTAGGTGAATTGCTCATGCTAAATTGTTCATAGTGTTCAGTGATGTGTAGGGTGCATTAGTCAGTGGTAAATGTAGAGTTGTAGGGGAATGGGTCTGGGTGGGTTACTCTTCGGAGGGTTGGTGTGGACTTGTTGGGCTGAAGGGCCTGTTTCCACACTGTGGCGATTCTATGATTCTACCCTACTATCCTTTACATCACAGAGACTATCCACTTCCACCCTTACAAAATTGCAACCTCCATTACTACCCATATCCATCTGCTTCTGTAACAGTCAGCTATGTCTATCTCCCTTCCATCTGCTCTATTCCAATGTTGGTTTGTCCCTCATGCTTTTCATATTCTGCCTACATTCTATCCCACACCAAATCCCATCACCCAGTTCTAGCTGTTGACGACGCAGTTCTCAGTTCCATGGTCATGTATATCATCAACATATTCTCATCCTTGGCTCAGTCTCAGCATCTTTCAAAATTGTCATCATTCCCTCCTCAAAAAGCTACTCTCACCCTTCAATCCTCTCCAAATACTGCCTTATCTTTAATCTCTGTTCCAACATACTGCCACCTACCAGACCCTTCCACTTTTCTGTCATTCTTCTATTAAGAGATATCAATCACTCTGTAAAACATTCTGAACCATCTCCTTGGAAGAGTGTAATTGAAGTTTCCAAGGCTGCAACTTAACATCTGGGCAATTGTTTGCTTAATTTCCTTGATAGCTATACTGCAGTAGTTACCTTATTATACTCTCTTAGTAATGTTTGGTTTCCTTGCTTCCAAGTAATGAGTTAAATTGTTTTAACAAGGGGTCCCTATCCGTTGGTTTTTGAATGAGGGTCTGATGTTGCCCTCCCAGCTAAACATGACACTAATAGGAGGTGCATCGTTGAAAATTGCAGAAATAAAGGTTGAATATTACAGACTGGATGAACATAGTTTCTTACAAGTCGTTTCTCTTAGCTGTCACTCCAAACGGAGTCATTCCAAGAGTTCACTGCAAATCTCATATCACCCTTTTAAGATCTGGTTTATGTGAAGTAAATGCAGTCTCCATTGTGGAAACTCACACACTAAACAGAGTCACACTGCTGGCGTTCCAGTCATTCATACGCTGACATCCCATGGTCACAGCTGGTTCATTGTACTTAAGCAGATCCTACTGGATTAGGTTGCATTAAGCTATTTGAAATTTGTGCATTAGCCAGTAGGGCTCGAATGGAGATTTTCCGGGGTTTTAACTCCACAGGCACTTTTGTGAGCCGTTTGTCCTTATTTCTCTACACAGCATGTTGCATCTAATTTACTGAGGCAGAAATCTAGATGGAGGGAGGAGGAGAAACAGTCATCCCGAACTAAAACAATCCCAGACAAATAGTTCCATTTCATACCCTACGCTCACCTCCCCTCTCAGAAATAACAAATAAAGCCGAAAAGATATCTAGGAATAAGATCTAGCCAGATACTGGAAAGGCATAAAGGGCATATGTTCGGTTAATGTGTTTGAGCAGCTAGGATCAGTGCTCATAGTCACAGAGAAAGATCAGGCAGAAATAATTGGAGCTGTGAAAATAAGACAAATCATTTCAAAATCAATCAAAGAATACCGCACTTCCCCTTAGATTCTAAAGGATGAGTGGAATATTGGAGAGGCTTTGAGTAAAAGAGCACTCTTCATATACACTTTGATTATTCACAACACCTCAGCATTCTGGACAGCAATTTGGAAGATCACAAAAGTCCCAACTTGTGGTATAATATCTACAGATTTAATTCTTGCTTAGTGAGCCTACTGGCTAGATATAAAGAAGTTATGGATCGAAAATTAGGTCTTGATTTTGTTGCACAATTATTCATCCCAATAATATAGTTGAATTACAATTGTTCCCTAAAATTGCAAGGATAAAGATGCAAGATCCAAGCCAATCTGCTTGGAACTGGAGAAGTACCAGACAAGAGAGAGTAAACGTACAGAGCCCACAAGAAAGCAATATTCTGAGCAAAATTTGAATCTAATTCAGGTAGGTTCCTCAGGCAGCCTAATCATTTATCACACCTGCAGCATCTCAACCAATGAACCACATTCATCTATGACTTACATCTATCTTGCACATTCCACTTTGCCAACCTCATCAATGTAAGTCCCTAGGCAAAAGTGAGGACTGCAGGTGCTGGAAACCAGAGTTTAGATCAGAGTGGTGCTGGAAAGGTACAGCAGGTCAGGCAGCATCCAAGGAGCAGGAAAATCGACGTTTCTGGCAAAAGCCCTTCAACTGGAATAGAGGCAGGAAGCCTACAGGGTGGAGAGATAAATGGGGCGGAGGGGGTGCTGGGGAGAAGGTAGCAAAGAGTACAATAGGTGAAGGGGGGGGTGGAGATGGAGATGATAGGTCAAAGGGGAGGGTGGAGCAGATAGGTGGGCAGGGAGATTGGCAGTAGGACAGGTCATGAGGACAGAGCTGAGCTGGAAGGTTGGAACTTAGGTAAGGTGAGGAGAGGGAAAATGAGGAAACTGGTGATGTCCACATTGATGCCCTGGGGTTGAAGTGTTCTGAGGCAGAAGATGAGGCGTTCTTCCTCCAGGCGTCAGGTGGTGAAGGAGCGACGGTGGAGGAGGTCCAGGACCTGGATGTCCTCGGCAGAGTGGGAGGGGAATTTGAAATGTTGGGCAAAGGGGCGGTGGGGTTGATTGGTGCGGGTGTCCCGGAGATGTTCCCTAAAGCACTGTGCGAGGAGGCATCCAGTCTCCCCAATGTAGAGGAGACTGCATTGGGAGCAACGGATACAATAAATGACATTGGTGGATGTGCAGGTGAAACTTTGATGGATGTGGAAGGCTCCTTTGGGGCCTTGGATGGTGGTGAGGGAGGAGGTGTGGGCGCAGGTTTTGCAACTCCTGCAGTGGCAAGGGAGGGTGCCAGGACGGGAGGGTGGTTTGTTGGGGGGCATGGACCTGACCAGGTAGTCACGGAGGGAACGGTCTTTGCAGAAAGGGGTGGGGAGGGAAATAATTCTGGTGGTGGGGTCCGTTTGGAGGTGGTGGAAATGTCGGTGTATGATATGGTTAATTCGAAGGTGGGATAGGGTGGAAAGTGAGGACCAGGGGGTTCTGTCCTTGTACCTCTAAACTTCGCATTAACCATATCATCTGCCGACATTTCCAACCTTCCAGCTCAGCACTGTCCTCATGACCTGTCCTACCTGCCAATCTTCCTTTCCACCTATCTGCTCCACCCTCCCCTCTGACCTATCACCTCCATCCCCACCCCCATTCACCTATTGTACTCTTTGCTACCTTCTTCTCAGCCCTCCCCACCCTGGCCCCCATTTACCTCTCCACCCTGGAGGCTTCCTGCCTCTATTCCTGATGAAGGGCTTTTGCCCGAAACGTCGATTTTCCTGCTCCTCAGATGCTTCCTGACCTGCTGTGCTTTTTCAGCACCCCTCTGATCTAATGTGTATTCCTAAACTATTGCTTTAAGGAGTATTAATTGAACACAGGGCAACTTCACTTAACCTGAAAGAAATAATAAGAGTGTAAATTGTAAGACTAAACATGAGCTAAGTTTTCTAATATGTGTTCCCATCAGCTACTATTCTACACTCAGAATGTGAACTTACAAAAATTAGCCTAAAACTTTTAATGTTAATGTGATTAAGCTTCTTAAAACAATAGCTAGTTATGAGAACTTTTAGCCTTTGATGCCTTTTAAAACAGCAATTAATAGAGTGCTGCCAAAGAAGAAAAGAAGATATAATTACTCTTGTGTGAATACATTTTAATGTTATTCATTTCTGTTCTCATGTAGCTGGCCCCTGTCACAACAATCCATGTGAAAATGGAGGCACTTGTCAGGAGGTAACTAATGAAACAGATGGTTCTCAGATCTTCCAATGCAATTGCCCAATAACCCATAAAGGACCTCATTGTGAGGAAGAAAACTCTGAATGGTAAGAGGTTCATGTTTCAAAGAGCATAGAGACTGGTTTAAGTACTGATATAAATTCATACTGCAGTTACAGCACACAAGGTGGCCACTTGGTCTATAGTGTTTGTGCCCACTCTCCACGATAACAGCTCAGATCATTCTTTTTACAGGCTTGCAGTTAATTCCTCTTCAGGTAATTATCCAATTCTACTTCGAAATCATGAATGAACCTGCACACTGTTCGGCAAAGCATTCCTGATCCTGGTCATTCATGATTGTGGAGCAGTTTATATGTCAGTAAACTGGGATTTAAATTGCTATTGACTAAATGAATAACTAACAAAATAATTAAAATGGAAATAATGAATGGCTGTAAGCTTTTTCCATTCCAAGTAACCAGGTCAGCTTGCCTCAGTTGGTGGTACTTTTTTTAAATCAGAAGATTATGGTTTAAGCTCCACACCAGGGTTTGAGCCAATTGAGCTAACTGGATGCCAATAAAATGAAGTGCTGTGCTTGGCATGACCTGAACCCACCTGTAGTTGCTTAATCCTTGGCAGGGTTGGAAATGGGAGGGGCATGGCTGCCATCTGCAGGGCCTTATAGCAGCTGTCCAAAAATCACAATCAGCAGGCCTCTGTACCACGTCAGTCTTGCTAACGCTGTGAGAAAAAGAAAACTTCTTTGTGGCTGGACAGTTTGCAACCAAACTTCTTAGATCTCTCAGTCAGGCTGTAATCATTAAAAGCAAAAAATGACAAATGGTCTTCAAAAGAATAGGCAGGGAGCAGGACAATTCGAGCTTCCTTAGCATTTTATTAATATGTTTGTATCTGCTGTGCCTTTGTGCCTTGTGGAAACCCCATGAGTACCGAGGCAATGCAAAGGAGCTGGAGACCTGACATCGTGGGAGTTGAATCTCTTTTTCTCTTGAGGGAAATAAGCATTCAGTAGGCAGAAACCTTTACATCCAGTGACATAGTTGTTGAAATGAAGTCACTGTTATATAGCAAAATTCTGTACTCATTTTAAATGCAGAGTTAAAGTCTGACAAACAGTAATGTGATAAATGGCCAAATCTGTCATTGATAATATTTAGTCAGAGAGTCATAGAGATGTATAGCGTGGAAACAGACCCTTCGGTTCAACTCGTCCATGCCAACCAGATATCCTTACCCAACGTTGCAATTGTACCAGCCTCACCAATTCCTCTGGCAGTTCATTCCATACACGTACCACCCTCTGCGTGAAAAAGTTGCCCCTTAGGTCTCTTTTATACCTTTCCCCTCTCACCCTAAACCTTTGCCCTCTAGTTCTGGACTCCCCAACCCCAGGGAAAAGACTTTGTCTATTTACCCTATCCATGTCCCTCATGATTTTGTAAACCTCTATAAGGTCACCCCTCAGCCTCCGACGCTCCAGGGAAAACAGCCCCAGCCTATTGAACCTCTCCCTATAGCTCAAATCCTCCACCCTGGCAACATCCATGTAAATCTTTTCTGAACCCTTCCAAGCTTCACAACATCTTTTCGATAAGAAGGAGACCAGAATTGCACGCAATATTCGAACAGTAGCCTAACCAACGTCCTGTACAGCATGACATGACTTCACAACTCCTGTACTGAATACTCTGACCAATAAATGAAAGCGTACCACTATCCTACCTACCTGCAATTCCATTTTCAAGGAGCTATGAACCTGCACTCCAAGGTCTCTTTGTTCAGCAACACTCCCTAGGACGTTACCATTGAGTGTATAGGTCCTGCTAAGATTTGCTTTCCTAAAATGCACCACCTCACATTTATCAAAATTAAACTCCGTCTGTCCCTTCTCAGCCCATTGGCCCACCTGATCAAGATCAAGGTAATCTGAGATAACCTTCTTTGCTGTCCACTTGTGCACTACACCTCCAATTGTGGTGTCATCTGCAAACTTACTAACTATAGCTCTTATGCTCACATCCAAATCATTTATATAAATGATGAAAAGTAGTGGACCCAGCACCGATCCTTGTGGCACTCTGCTGGTCACTGGCCTCCAATCTGAAAACCAACCCTCCCCCACCACCCTCTGTCTTCTACCTTTGAGTCAGTTCTGTATCCAAATAGCTAGTTCTGAATTCTGTACTCATTTTAAATGCAGAGTTAAAGTCTGACAAACAGTAATGTGAAAAATGGCCAAATCTGAAAACCAACCCTCCCCCACCACCCTCTGTCTTCTACCTTTGAGTCAGTTCTGTATCCAAATAGCTAGTTCTGTATCCCATGAGATTTAACCTTGCTCACCAGTCTCCCATGGGAACGTTGTTGAATGCCTTTCTGAAGTCCATATAGATTATGTCCACTATTCTGCCCTCATCAATCCTCTTTGTTACTCCTTCAAAAAACTCAGTCAAGTTTGTGAGACATGATTTCACATTCACAAAGCCATGTTGACTATCCATAACCAGTCCTTGCCTTTCCAAGTACATGTACATCCCGTCCCTCAGGACTCCTTCCAACAACTTGCCCACCACTGACATCAGGCTCTCTGGTCTATAGTTCCCTGTCTTGTCCTTACCACCTTTCTTAAACAGTGGCACCACGTTAGCCAACCTCCAGTCTTCTGGCACCTCACCTGTGACTATCAATGATACAAATATCTCAGCAAGAAGCCCAGAAATCACTTCTCTAGCTTCCCACAGAGTTCTAGAGTACACCTGATCAGGTCCTGGGAATTTATCCGCTTCTATGTTGTTTCAAGAGTTCCAGCACTTCCTTCTCTGTAATATGGACATTTTTGAAGATGTCACCATCTATTTCCCTACATTCTATATCTTCCATGACCTTTTCCACAGTAAATACTGATGCAAAATACTCGTTTAGTATCTCCCCCCCTCTTCTGTGGCTCCACACAAAGGCTGCCTTGCTGATCTCTGAGGGGCCCCATTCTCTCCCTAGTTACCCTTTTGTCCTTAATGTATTTGTAAAGACCTTTTAGATTCTCCTTAACTCTATATGCTAAAGCTATCTTATGTACCCTTTTTTTCCTCCTGATTTCTCTCTTAAGTATACTTTTACTGCCTTTATACTCTTCTAAGGATTCACTTGATCTATCCTGTCTGTACCTGACATATGCTTTCTTCTTTTTCTTAACCAAAGCCTAAATTTCTTTAGTCATCCAGCATTTCCTATACCTACCAGCCTTTCCTTTCACCCTAACAGGAATATACTTTCTCTGGACTCTCGTTCTCTCATTTCTGAAGGCTTCCCATTTTCCAGCATCCCTTTACCTAAGAACATCTGCGCCCAATCAGCTTTTGAAACTTCTTGCCTAATACCGTCAAAATTGGCCTTCCTCCAACTTGGAACTTCAACGTTTAGATCTGGTCTATCCTTTCCATCACTATTTTAAAACTAATAAAGTTATGGTCGCTGGCCCCAAAGTATTGCCCCACTGACACCTCAGTCACCTGCCCTATCTTATTTCCCAAGAGTAGGTCATGTTTTGCACCTTCTTTAGTAAGTACATCCACATACTGAATCAGAAAGTTTTCTTGTACACTCTTAACAAATTCCCCTCCTTCTAAACCCTTAACACTATGGCAATTCCAGTCTATGTTTGGAAAGTTAAAATCCCCTACTACAATCATCCTATTATTCTTGAGAAGATTTGTAGCTCAGGTTGAGGTTGTGAATGTAGGTTTGCTCGCAGAGCTGAAAGGTTCATTTCCAGACATTTCATTACCTTACTGGGTAACATCTTCAGTGAACCTCATGCAAAGCAATGCTGAAAATTCCTGCTTTCTATTTATATGGTTGGGTTTCTTTGGGTTGGTGATGTCATTTCCTGTGGTGATATTTTCTGTGGTGAACTCAATTCCTGTTCCTTTTTTCAGGGGTGGTAGATGGGGTCAAACCCGGTGTGTTTGTTGATAGAGTTCCAGTTGGAATGCCATGCTTCTAGGAATTCTCGTGCGTGTCTTTGTTTGGCTTGTCCTAGGATGGATGTATTGTCCCAGTCAAAGTGGTATCCTTCCTCATCTGTATGTGAGGATACAAGTGAAAGAGGGTCATGTCGTTTTGTGGCTAGTTGGTGTATATGTATCCTGGTGACTAGTTTTCTGCCTGTTTGTCCAATGTTTGTTACAGTCCCTGCACGGAATTTTGTAAATGATGTTAGTTTTCCTCATTTTCTGTATAGGATCTTTCAAGTTCATTAGCTGCTGTTTTAGTGTGTTGGTGGGTTTGTGGGCTACCATGATGCCAAGGGGCCTGAGTAATCTGGCAGTCATTTTTGAGATGTCTTTGATGTAGGGGAGAGTGGCTAGGGTTTCTAGACGATTTCTCAGCAACAAACCCAAACAAGCAGATAAAATACGTCCAGAAATCCTAGCAAGTCCTAGAAACCCTAGAAAGAGATTTTGTGGAGTGCCTCCAAGATGGATTC
>NC_057722.1:62278290-62294838 GCF_004010195.1 Chiloscyllium plagiosum
TGAGAGCATTCAACAGAATCCCCAACACAGACATACAGATCAACAGATGTTGGGTTTTAGCCTTCAGTTTATAACATTGAGTATTATTATTATTCAAGGGGTTCTGTGTAAATATAGGTCTGAAAGCAGGCTGTTTCTGTCAGTGTACATGACACTCAAGACCATTTCCTTCCACCTGAAAGATCAGCATTGATATTTCTGTTTCATTGGGTCTGTTTCCGTGCTGTACATCTCTATGACTGGTTTTGTAGTTTCAGGGGCTTTTTGTTTTTGTTTTTCAGCATAGGTTTTTAAAATAGTTTATTTAATTTTGATTTTATATTTCTAGTTTTCAAGTCCTACTCCATCACAGAGTTAAAACCAAGCAACACATCTGTAATAAGCTGTGAATGATCAACTTGTACAGTTCACTCGTTTAACTCAAATCCCCTGTTCAGGTAGAGGTGTGGTATATTTTCAACATAAGAGGTGACAAGATTGCTTTATAACATACAACAAAATTATTATTTAGTATTATATCACTGTACAAAATGGGCTTCCTGTCTTCTTTCACACCAATCCTTCCCTGCAGTGAGGGAAATTCTAACCAGTGGCTTCTTGTACAAATTGTTGACTTTCCATTAGGTTTATATTTTTACTGTCATAAACCAGTAAACAGAAATCAGGAATTTAGTAAAAGGAATAATTGCGTGCAGTGGGTAATACAGTTCTAAAACAAGCTCAAGGAAGAGCACTGTAACAGATAGAAGGAATTAACTAAGTTTCTGGAAAGACCAGGAAATTAAGGTCATGATAGATAAAGAGGTAGATTGATTTATTGCAAAGACTATTTTATACAACAAACCAGAGCAGGATTAAGGTCCTGCATGACATCATCCATATATCCAGAACTTGGTGTGTGTATCATTTTTCAGGTTTTTGCAGTTTGCTTGTCCTGTCAATCCATTCCTAGCTTTGAGCAGAGGCTCAGAACACCGATTTCCTTGATATTCGGTGTAATCATGGTGGGTCTTCTAGAACAACAAATGAGATCAAATGGTCAGCCTTATGTTCTGCTGGCTGTCAGATACACAAGCTATAGAATCTGATGTAGGGAGAGAAGATGTAACAGCAGCTAAAATGGGATGGGCTTATAGTACCTAAAGGCTTTTTCCTGTTCCTACAGTTTTATGTTCTTAATGGACTCAGCCTGATAATGATTTCTTTCATTCCTTAGGAAATAGACATCTGAAACCTGTCAGGACGAAGGAGTAGGTGAGATCTCTTCAACAAGAAACTATACTGTTCATGATTGATAATGGTAGTGAATGATTGTTCTGTCTTCATTAGTCAAAAGGCCTGCTCAAACCCATGCAGTAATTTTCTACAGTTGTCGAATGGTTTGCCTAGTTAAATATTAATGTAATAATTGTTTGTGGCCTTTGAAATGTCAAACTCAGGGTTTATAATTGAAAGCCTTGACCATGTTCACTTATCTTCATTAAAAACACAAATGTACATTTTCTAGTCAATTTCAAAAACAAATAAAAATATGATTGTTTTCAATTTGTTTCTTACAGTGCATTTCATCCTTCCTATATCCTCAGTATCTCAGCACACCACCTTATATTCTAATTTACTTGTGTTGGGATTTCAAAAATAAATAACTCTTTCTGAAGAAATTTGCAATCTGTAGCCTGAGAGGATACCAGAAAAGGAAAATGCTTCTATCTGATAACATAAAACAAAGAGCTACAGGTGCTGAAGGTCTGAAACAAAATCAGCAATTGCTGGAGAAATCTAACAGGACTGGCAGCATCTGCGGGATGAAAGCAGAGTTAATGTTTCAAGTCCAGGGAACTTTCTTAAGAATTCTTATCAATGCAACAGTTTTCACAACCTCAACACATACCAAAGTACTTTACAGCTTTACTTTTGATATGAAGGCACTGTTGGAATGTAGAGAGAGATATAGCAACAGGTTTGCCCACAGTAAAATCACACAAAGTCATGTTGACCAGGCCTTTACTTAAAACTGATATTGATTAAAGAATATTGACCAGGACATTGGCAGAGCCTTTCCTGTTTTTCTTCAGTGACATATGATCTTGTATGTCCATTTGAGAAAGTTGAGATTTCAGTTTAACATCTATTCCACAAGATGTTGCCTCCCATCGGGCTGCAAACCCTCAGTACGACATTGAAGTATTAGCTTAAATTATGTACTTGCAACACAATAAGGGTGCTTGAACCCACAACTTTGTACCTTGGGAGAAAAAGGATTACCATTAGGCCAAGTGCATTCCAGATTCTAACCACTTACTGTGTGTAAAAGGTTTTCCTTGTCTTATCGTCGCTTCTTTTGCCAATTATCTTAAATTTGTGACCTTTGGTTCTTGATCCTTTAGCCAACGGGAATGGTTGCTCCCTCTCTGCCCTGTCCAGACCTTTCATAACTTAAAAAAACCTCTATCAAAACTCCTCTTAACCTTCTGCAAAGAAAAACAAGCCCAACTGCTTTAACTTTTTTTAATTAACTGAAGTTCCTTATCTCTGGAACTATTCTTGTGAATTATTTCAGCACCCACTCTGAAGACTTCACATTATCACTCATAGGTAGTGCCCTAAAGTGGTCACAATGTAACAGTTGTGCTCAACCAGTGTTTTATCCAGTTTTAACATATTTCCCTTGCTTTTGTATTCAATGCCTAGTGTTATACCCCTGATGCCATATGTTTTATCAATTAGAGAAGGCAGTGTAGAGGCCTGTGGAGAAATAGAAACAGAGTGCTGGAGAAACTCAGCAGGTCTGGCAGAATCTGTGAAGTCAGGAAGTCTAATTACCTTTTCAGATTTCAGAATGGTGTTGTGAACAGTCATATTGGACTCAAAATATTTACTGAGTTTCTCCTGTGCTTTCTGGTTTTAATTCAGGTTTCTAGCATCCACAGTATTTTGCCTTTATTCGTGTGCTTTGAAGATGAGTTCAAATCTCACCAGGAGAGATGGTGAAATTTGAATTCAATTAATAAAATAGAATTTTAAAAAAATGTTAGTCTAATGTTAATGAGGAAACCATTGATAATTGTAAAAGTCTGCCTGGTTCACTACTGTTTTTTAGGGAAGGAAAATATGCCATCCTTACCTGATCTGGTCTACATGAAAGTACAGACCTACAGTCATGTCATTGACCCTTAACTGTCCTCGTAACTGATTGCTTTGCTGTAACAATGAGTATGGCGAGATAAATTGAAATCAATTATTCATTCTTATCCCATTGATTTTCCCTTGTGTATGACTGAGGCTGTAGGAAAACACCAGCTATACGGTCAGTTGCTGTTCATAAATACCTCTAGGAGGTAAATAGCAAATCATCCAGTTATCACCAGTCATGTGAATTATAGAATCTCCAGTGTCCACAGTGAACTTACACAACCATTTTTAAAGCCGCCATTCTAAATCTTGAATAAATCAAATCTTCCTGAATCCTTCAAAACTTCTCCAAGCAAAATTAAATATGTAATGTCTTTGTAACACCAGCTAAGTATTCTTAATCTATTTCCCTACCCTAGGGAAAAGACTTGCTATTCACCTTATCTATGCCCCTCATGACTTCATAAACCTCTATAAGGTCACCCTCAATCTCCTAAGCTCCAGTGAAAAATATCCCCATTTGTTCAGCCTCTCGTTATAACTCATACCCTCCAGTCCTGGTAACATTCTAATAATCTTTTCTGCACTCTTTCCAATTTAATAGCATCCTTCCTATTGCAGGGCAACCAGAACTGTACACAGTTCTTCAAAAGTTGCTTCACCAATGTCCTGTACAGCTGCAACATGATGTCCCAACTCCTATTCTCAATGGTCTAAGCAATGAAGGCAAGCGTGCCAAACACCTTTTTCACCACACTCTATACCTGTGACACCACCTTCAAGGAACTATGTACCTGAACACCTGGATCGCTCTGTTCGCAACACTCCCCAGGGCCCTACTATTAACTGTTTACGTCCGTCCTACCTTGGTTTGTCTTACCAAAATGAAACACCTTGCATTTATCTAAATTTAGCTCCATCTGCCACTCCTCGGACCACTGGGCCAGCTGATCAAGATCCCGTTGCACTCTTAGATAACCTTCTTCACTGTCCTCTATTTTGGTGTCATCTGCAAACTTACTAACCATGCTCCCTATATTCTCATACAAATCATTTATATAAATTACAAACAACTGTGGACCCACCAATCCCTGTGGAACTCTGCTGGTCACAGGCCTCCAGTCCAAAGACACCCTCTACCATCACACTATGTCTCCTACTGTCAAGCCAATTTTGAATCCAATTAGCTAGCTCTCCCTGAATTCTATGTGATCTAAATTTACTAACCAGTCTACCATATGAAGCCTTGTTGAAAGCCTTGCTAAAATCCATGTAGACAATGTCAATGTTTCTGCCCTCTTGGTCATGTCCTAAAAAAATTCAGTTAAGTTTGAGAGACATCATTTCCCACACACAAAGCCAAGCTGACTATCCAAATCAATCCTTGCCTCTTCAAATGCATGTGAATTGTGCCTCTCAGAATCCCCTCCAACAACTTACCCATTATTCATGGCAAATTCACTGGTCTACAGTTCCCTCACTTTTCCAAATGCAACCACCAGTGAGAATTCTGGCTTTGACATTCTGTTAGCAGGTCAGGCTGTGACTGAATTTTAAAGTTCTCATTCTTAAGGAATCAAGAAACAGTACAGTACAGAAGGAGGCTATTTGGTTTATCAAGTTGCTTATAATTCTTTTGAAGACCTGCTTTTGTAAAACCACAGTGTTAATGTGGAGTCTGGTTGAGTTTATCACCAATGGTAACCCTCCAAGATGTTAATAGTGGGGCATTCAGTGATGATAACTCCATTGAATGTCAAAGGGCAGTGGTTAGATTGTCTTTTATTGGTGATGGTCATAGCTTGGCATTTGTGTGATGCATAACAGGAGTTTATATATACTCTGGTTACAAGAGCAGTTTCAATGCTAAGAGTTCTATGGCCAGTAATTCATCTCTTGACTCCCCAAAGCCTGTCCATCATCCACAAAACGCAAGTCAGGAATGTGATGGAATACTCTCCACTTGCCTGGAGTACTAGTGTTGAGATTATGGTGCTGGAAAAGCACAGCAGGTCAGGCAGCAACCGAGGAGCAGGAGAATCAACGTTTCGGGCAAAAGCCCTTTGAAGGCTTTTGCCCAAAACATCGATTCTCCTTCTCCTCACGACACTCTCAATTCTAATCCCCAGCATCTGCAGTCCTCACTTTTGCCTGGAGTACTAGTGTGCTCCATCTACAAGATGCACAGCTGTAAATACATAAGTACGCTCTCACCATTTGTAGGTTCCCCTTCAAGCTACACACCATCCTAAATTGGAACTGTATTGGTATTCCTTCACTGACACTGGATCAAGATCCTGGAACTGCCTCCCTCCACACCCCACGAACTGCAGTTCAATATCACCTTCTCCCAGGTAATTGCTGGTAAATGTTACCAGCATTGCCCATATCTCATGAAGGAAGTTTAAAAATCATCCACCAATCGATGGTAACTCATAACTCACAGGATATATCTTTATCATCACAATTTGCTGGTTTATTTACACACTAATAACAATGAATACTGTCAAATATAATTACAAATTTCAGCAAATTAGTCTTGAATTTGTGTTTTTAAGCACAGACTCTGTCCTAGTTCCAATAATCTTAACATGGTGAAGCCACGTGTTATAATCTACAAATATCTAATCATCTTAGAATCTTAAGCTCAATAGTCCTATCACTTCCCAACCTCTTTTCTAGGGAGGACAAATCCAATTTACATAAATGTGCCGAGAAACTAACCCTCCAACCCCTCAGTCACTCTCTTTGCTCTCCTCTATGTCCATGCAGATTTCTTCCACTTACATTGTTGTTTTGTTCCCCTTTTCTTCACTTCATCCCCTCTGCAACCATCAGTGAGAATTTTGGCTTTGACAGAATTGCTCTCTGTAATGGGCCTAACAAGTGACTAGTCGTCTTGAGACCTGGACTTCAAATCTGCTGATGTCAGTTCCAGGATGGGGTAACCAGCGATACCTTCATGGAAAAGAAATACAAAAAAATGAATAAATTAAGTCTTTAATCTTGACAGCAACCTTCAAGATCATTTAAATGATTTAATTCATATAAAACCAAAAGAAATCCCAGTGGTGCCTGCTTGCTGTGTCAAAAGTTCACTGTTGCAGTGGGCGGCATGGTGGTACACTGCTGCCTCACAGTGCCAGAGACCCAAGTTCAGTTCCCACCTCAGGTGACTGACTGTGTGGAGTTTGCACGTTCTCCCCGTGTTTGCATGGGTTTCCTCCAGATGCTCTCGTTTCCTCCCACAATCCAAAGATGTGCAGGTTAGGTGAATTGGCCATGCTAAATTGCCCGTAGCGTTAGGTGAAGGGATAAATAAGTCTGGGTTGCGCTTCGGCGGGTCGGTGTGGACTTGTTGGGCTGAAGAGCCTGTTTCCACACTGTAAGTGATGTAATCTAATCTAAAAAAATAAAGTAAATGCACATTTACTAATGCAATTTTAGCCATGAAAGGTTATATATTTAATAAGCTCAGTATCTGTATAACTCAGTATGCGAATTACATTGTCAATTCCAACCCGGCCTTCAGAATGCTGATAAAGAATCATCCTTTTCACATAAAGTTGAGAACTAACTGGGTGATCAGACCAATTACTATCCTGTTCGTCAGCAGGTCTGGCTGTGCCTGAATTTTAAAGTTCTCATTCTTAAGGAATCAAGAAACAGTACAGCACAGGAGGAGGCCATTCAGTTTATCAAGTTTCTTGTAACTCTTTTGAAGACCATGTAAATTGGCTGCAATCAACTTGCTCATGCATTAGCTCCTTGCAATTTCTTTCCTGCATCTTTGTGAGATGCCTTTGTCTTTCCTATCTCTGTGACATTCAACACAAACATTAATGCTCTGCACTCCTATTCTCCTCTTAAGTTTCTCCCAGATTTAATCATGCCGCCATTGGTGTACAGGCCTTTAGCTGGTTAATATTAAGGGATAGCCAGAATCAAAATGGAATCACAGCGGGTAACTGATTCGGGTGCCATGTTAGCCCACTGCTTCCTGACACTTTGAGGGGTGGGGGCTGGGGTGGCGGTCACTTATAAATTGGGACCAGAGGTGTCCCAGGTTGCCCATGTCACAGTCTCCCTCCTGAGCAGATGTCACAGTGGATCTGGTTTCAAGTGTAATAATGGGCCTCAAAGTTCCAGGTGTCACAATGTCCAGCTCTGTTCCTGTCACAATGTCTCAGGTAGTAGATCACTCACCTGGAGAGTGGCTACCCCATGCACAGCTTCTCTTAATCCTCACCTGGCACAACTTTCATTTCCCTCCTGAAAAACGGATTTGATTCGAAGAATTAGGAAATACTGGGACCCTCCCCCACCACCACCACTCCAGCATGGATTCTGTCGGCAAGTCTGCCTCTTTCTGATTGGCTATTTCGGGTGTGTTTTCTTGGCAGTGGTGACCTTCTATGTTGTTCCTAAGGTATGAATGCAAACACTGGTAATATCACCACATCAATGCAATGATTTGAGTGTGCAATAAAGCTACAACAGAACGCAATGAAACACAAAAAAAAAGTTTAGATCCAAGATCTTGAATGCTCAAGTGCTCCTGAGTGAATTCATGATCATGTAAGTTCAAAGCTTCAAATAATATTTACCAGACAGGGATAATTCTTTGAATTGGAAGCTGAAATGATGGAAGTACATGACAAAACAACGGGTAGCGTAAAGACAATTTTTTTAAAAACTCCCATAATTGCTCGTTGAATCACAAAAAGAATCATTATGGAAGGAATTATTTGAACCATCTTTCTGTGCTGGCTCTTTGAAATAATTCCTGCTTTGTACCCAGGGTCATGCCAATTTCCCCTTTTCATATATCACCTTCATTCAATTCCCTTTTGAAAGTTTCTATTGAAACTGCTTCCTCCGTTCTTCCAGGCAGCACGCTCAAGGTCACAACTTACTGAGTGAAAATAAATTCTTCTTATCTCCAACTGATTGTCCAAACAAGTAGTTTAAACCTGTGACCCACAGACACACACACACACACAGAGGCACACACACAGACACACACATTCACACAGACACAGACACACACACACACACACACACACAGACACACACACAGACACACACACACACAGCCAAACACACACAGGCACGCACACAGACACACACACACACAGAGGCACAGACACACACACTCACACACACACACACTCAGACACACACTCACACAGACACACACACACACACAAACTCACACACAGACACAGACACACAGGCACACACACACACACAACCTCCCTAACACACACACACACACACAGGTTATGGAGCCTCATGGTTTTAAACATCTCCATGAAACCTCCTCTAAATCAGCTCAGCTCCACAATATTGGCAGAATGTCAATAATGCTTTCCCACTTGCCCTGATGTGGGCTGACTTGCTGTGTATTTCCAGTGCGATACAGCTCCAAGTCAGGATGGTGTGTGGTTTGGAGGGGATCTTGCAGGGGATAGTGTTCCCATGTATCTGCTGTCCTTGTTTTTTGTGATGAATGTAAATGTTCTGTGATGTGTCAATTCAATGTAACATTGAGGGTAGCATTCTCACAATCTCTCAGCCTGTGCATTTGGAAAGTAAGACCCACCACATTGAGAGTCACTGCACCCAAAACATTAGCTGTGAATTCTCTTCACAGACATTACCAGACCTGCTGAGTTTTTCCAGCAACTTCTGATTTCATTTCTGATTTACAGCATCTGCAGTTAGAGTCATGGAGTCACAGAGATGTACAGCACAGAAACAGACCCTTTGGTCCAACTCGTTCATGCCAACCAGGTATCCCAACTCAATTTAGTCAGACATACCAGTACCCAGCCTACATCCCTCCAAACCCTTCCTATTCAAATACCCATCCAGGTGCCTTTTAAATGTTGCAATTGTATTAACCTCCATCATTTCCTCTGGCAGCCCATTGCACACACGCACCACCCTCTGTGTGAAAAAGATGCCCCTTAGGTCTTTTTTATATCGTTCCCCTCTCACCCTAAACCTATGCCCTCTAGGTCTGGTCTCCCCCACCTCACGGATAAGACTTTGTCTATTTATCCTATACAAGTTCCTCATCATTTTATAAACCTCTATGAAATCACTCCTCAGCCTCCGATGCTCCAGGGAAAACAGACCTAGCCTTTTCAACTTCTCCCTATAGCTCAAATCCTCCAACCCTGGCAACATCCTTATAAATCTTTGCTGAACCCTTTCCGATAAGAAGGAGACCAGAATTGCATGCAATATTCCAAAAGTGGCCGAACTAATGTACTGTACAGTTGCAACATAACCTCCCAACTCCTGTACTCAATACTTTGACCAATAAAGGAAAGCATATCAAATGCCTTTGTCACTATCCTATCTATCTTCAAGGAGTTATGAACCTGCACTCCAAGGTCTCTTTGTTCAGCAATACTCCGTAGGACCTTACCATTAAGTGTATTAGTCCTGCTAAGATTTTCTTTCCCAAAATGCACCACCTCACATTTATCTAAATTAAACTCCATCTGCCACTTCTCAGCCCATTGGCCCATCTGATCAACATCCCGTTGTAATCCGAGGTAACCCTCTTCGCTGTCCACTACACCTCCAATTTTAGTGTCACCTGCAAACCTACTAACTGTACCTCTTAAGCTCACATCCAAATCATTTATGTAAATGACAAAAAGTAGTGGACCCAGCACCGATCCTTGTGGCACTCTCACAGATCTCCAACTGAAAAACAACCTTCCACCACCACCCTCTGTCTTCTACCTTTGAGCCAGCTCTGTATCCAAATGGCTAGTTCTCCCTTTATTCCATGAGCTCTAACCTTGTTAATCAGTCTCCCATGGGGAACCTTGTCGAACGCCTTACTGAAGTCCATATAGATCATGCCCACTGCTCTGCCCTCATCAATGCTCTTTTTTACTTCTTCAAAAAACTCAATCAAGTTTGTGAGACATGATTTCCCTCGCACAAAGCCATGTTGACTATCCCAAATTAATCCTTGCCTTTCCAAATACATGTACATCATGTCCCTCAGGATTCCCTTCAACAACTTGTCCACCACCGACGTCAGGCTCACTGGTTTATAGTTCCCTGGCTGGTCCTTACCACCCTTCTTCAATAATAGCACCACATTAACCAACCTCCAGTCTTCCGGCACCTCACCTGTGACTATCAGTGATACAAATATCTCAGCAAGGGGCCCAGCAATCACTTCCCTAGCTTCCCACAGAGTTCTACGGCACACCTGATCAGGTCCTGGGGATTTATCCACTCTTACGTGTTTCAAGACATCCAGCACTTCCTCCTCTGTTCTTTCGGTTTTTAATAGCAATTGAGAGATTGACAATGAAATCCTACACTTTGCTGTTCGGAAGCTCCACATTTATTGACCTGGTGCTGATGCATGGCTTCCCATTTCAGACCAGTGATGACTGCACAACAGCAAGAGAAATTCCAGGGAACATTGCCCACAACCACTGAACTTTGGCAGCTTTCAATCTCATGGGGCAATGTTTTGCATCTGGTGATCACCTCAGAGTTAAACATCACCTGGTGTGGCAGGGGAGTTCCAACCTGGCATTGCAATCTGGCTGATCACCTGTCACACATCAGGTGACATTGCAGTCTCGCAAAGACATTCATTGAATGGAAAAGTGAGGCACTAGGTATTATCCAGTGGTTTGCATTTGGGTCAAAGGCTGTTGATCGAGTCACACTTTGGAGAGCTGATGATAAAAATCTACAGTGATCCTCCTAATATCAGTACTGTAAGAGGCACCGTCTTTTGGATGAGAAATTAAACCCAGTTCTACTTGTCCTTTTGAGGGTCCTTGCAAAACATCCCATTCATATTAGCCTTAATATCATTCAGATGTCCTGAGGTCATGAAGCAGGATGTATAAATGTAAGGCTTTGCTTTCTTACAATGTGCTTAGAATAGAATAGAATCCCTACAGTGTGGAAACAGGTCCTTCGGGTGGCACGGTGGCTCAGTGGTTAGCACTGCTGCCTCACAGCACCAGGGACCCGGGTTCGATTCCCACCTTGGGTGACTGGCTGTGTGGAGTTTGCACATTCTCCCCATGTCTGCATGGGTTTCCTCCGGGTGCTCTGGTTTCCTCCCACAGTCCAAAGATGTGCAGTTCAGGTGAATGGCCATGCTAAATTGCCCATTGTGTTAGGTGCATTAGTCAGGGGTAAATGAGGGAATGGATCTGGGTGGGTTACTCTTCAGAGGGTCGGTGTGGACTTGTTGGGCGAAGGGCCTGCTTCCCCACTGTAGGGAATCTAATCTAATCAAGTCCACACCAACCCTCCGAACAGTGACCCATTTCCCCTATCTTATATTTACCCCTAACAAATGCACCCAGCCTACACATCCCTGAACACAGTGGGCAATTCAGCATGGCCACATCTTTTAGATTGTGGGAGGAAACTGGAGCACCCAGGTTAAACCTTCACAGACACAGGGAGAACGTGCAAACTCCACACAGACAGTCACCCAAGGCTGGAATCGAACCTGGGTCCCTGGGGCTGTGAAGCAGCAGTGATAACCACTGTGCCACTTGCAGACAAATAACGGGATCACAATGTCAATCTCGCAATTGCTGGTGGTGGGTCTCACCTTACAAAAATACACACCGAGAGATTGAGAGAATGCTGCTCTTGATTTTGGGTAGAATTTACATCACAAGATCGTTCACTTCCATCTAGAAAGGCAAATGCAGCAGGTACATGGAATCCCCACCAGGTGAAAGTTCCCCACCAAGCCACTCACCATCCTGACTTGGAAATATATCGTCATTTCTTCAGTGTTGCTGGGTCAAAATTTTGGAACTCCCTCCCTAGTGGTATTGTGGATGTCCTTGCACCAAATTGACTGTAGAGGTTCAACAACATGATTCATTACCTTCTCAAGGATGACTTGAGAACAGTCAATAAGTCTGTAAGTTAGCTCATTGAGCTGGAAGGCTTGTTTTCAGATGTTTCATCACCATACTAGGTAACACCATCGATGAGAGTCTCTGGTGAAGCGCTGGTGATATTTCCCCCCTCTCTATTTATAGGTCTTGGTTTCTTAAGGTGGGTGATGTCATTTCCTGTTCTTTTTTTCAAGGGAAAGTAGATGTGATCTAAAACCATGTGTTTGTTGTTGGAGTTCTGGTTAGTATACCAGGCCTCTAGGAATTCTTGTGCATGTCTTTGTTTCTCCTGTTTTAGGATGCGTGTGTTGTCCCAGTCAAAGTGGCATCCTTCCTTGTCTGTATGTATGGAAACTAGTGATAGTGGGTCGAGTCTTTTCGTGGCCAGTTGGTGTTTGTGTATCCTGGTGGCAAGTTTCCTGCTAGTCTGTCCGATGTAGTGTTTTTTACAGTTCTTGCATGGTATCTTGTAAATGACATTAGTTTTGCTGGTGGTATCTAATGGATCTTTTAGGTTCATTAGTCACTGTGTAAGTGTGTTGGTAGACTTGTGGGCTACCATGATGCCAAGGGGTCTGAGTAGTCTTGGAGTCATTTCTGATATGTCTTTGATGTAAGGTAATAAACACATCGATTTAGATCCTATTTACCTTCCCTCGAGAAAAAAGTACCAGAAATGCCATCACCCACCTTAAGAAACCAAGACCTATAAATAGAGAGGCAGGACATACCACCAGTGCTTCACCGAGGCTCACTGATGATGTTACCCAGTATGGTGATGAAATGTCTGAAAACAAACCTTCCAAATCAGCGAGCTAACTTACACACTAATCATCAGCCTGAACTTCAAATCTCAAAAATCGCTAACAGGTAATAAATGCTAATCCAGCCAGAGGCATCCACTTCTCATGAGTGAATTAAAAAAACCAAACAAAATAGGCCGTTTCACCCTTCTGCTAGTTACAAATGCTTCTACTCCACATGAGCCTTCTCAAACTACTCTTCCATCTCACCCCATCTAACCTGTCTATTCCTTTCACTCAACTGTCTTCAGTTCACTTCTAAAATATATCGTTTCCATTCATCTCAAACAACTCTCTGTGTTGATCTATTTCAGATTCTCCCCACTCTGTAGTTAAAAAATGTTCTCCTGAACTCTCTATTGGATTTGTTCCTGACTGCCTTATGTTGATGGTCTCCAGTTTTAGACTTGCTCAAAAGTGGAAAGGCAATTGGATTTTATGTCCAATAATATGAACTGGTTGGGCTGATAAAAGGCAACCACCATTAAAATCCCAAGGTTTCATTTCCCTCTTCAAGACACATATTTAATCACAGCTCCTCAGTATTTCCAACATTCCCAGCCCTATATATTCCTTTAGTTCTTTCCCCTTGACCATTGAGGACACGTCTGTGGACTAGTCTAGGTGGACGGTGCCTTGGGAGAGGTTGCTGCGGATAGATATTAATGTTGGGCAATAGGACAAAACAGATGATAATCAACAGCTGCATTTACCCACAGACCAGGAACCATTTCATGCCTAAGACTTCTTAAATACAGCAGACTGAGGGGTCACTCTAATGTCTGGCCAACATTTTAGAAGGGATATATCACATCAGCTGATTAAGGGAGTAAGAAATCCGGGTTGATGTATATCAGGTGATGGTATCAATTGCAGCCTGACTTAGACCATTGAGTAAAGTAATACATATCCCCATTTGAGATTGTCCCGCTGTTTGAAAAGAGAAACCAACTTTCAATCTCTTCTTTTGTGCACAGATTTTCAAGAGAATACTGGATTCGGCTTCCCAGAAGTACCGAAGATATTGTGAACGTAAGTATTTGGATATGGAGACTGTAGAGTCGCAGAGCTTTTATGGCAGGAAGAAAAGGCCCTTTGGTCCATCTTGTCCATGTCAGTCATCAAGCATCTGTTCCAATTCCATTTTCTGGCACCTGGCACGTAGCATTTCAAATGATCATTTGAATACTTCTTTAGTGTTCCTGCATCTACCACCCTTATAGGCAATTAATTCCAGTTATTCACCAATCTCAGGATGAGAACATTTTCCTCAAATCCCCTCTGAACCTCCAGCTCATTAGTGAAACTGTATCCCACAGTTACTGACCCCTCTACGAGGGAGGAAGGTTTCTTCCTACCCATCTGACCTGTGTCCCTCATAACTTTGTATCCCTCAATCAAGTGTTCAATTGTTCTATGTTTGATTATAATGGTCTGTTACTATTGTTGCTCACTGTGCTCAATTAGTTATGCCTGTGTACGAACTCAAAATAAAAAATATCAAAGCTTTTGAAAGGGTTGGGGCTCCAGTTGTAACATGTAGTAGACAATTTATAGCACTGTTAATGAAACATAGAAAATAGGAGGATTGGGCAATTTGGCTCTTTCAGTCCATTCCACTAATCATTATGATAACGCTGATCATCCAACTCAATAGTCTGTTCCTGCATTGCCCCATATTTTTTTATTTCTTTAGCTCCCAATGCAAAGTATAATTCCTTCTTGAAGTCATACAATGTTTATGGTTTCCTGTTTTCTGTACTGGTGAATTCCACAGGCCCAGCACTCTCCAGGTGAAGAAATTTCTCATCTGAGTCCTAAATGATTTACCCCATATCCTTAGACTGCGGCTCCTTGGTTCTGGACTCCCTCGTCATCAGGAATATCCTTCCTGCATCAACCCTGTCAAGTTCTGTTCAAATTTTATAGGTTTCTATGAGATCCCTCCTGATTCTGCTGACCTCCAGTGAATTTTATCCTAATCAATTCAACCTCTCCTCTGACTTCAGTGCTGCTATCCCAGCTATCAGTCTGGTAAACCTTCATTGCACTCCCTCTATAGCAAGAACATTCTTCCTCAGATAAGAAGACCAAAACTGTACTCCAGGTATGGTCTCACCAAGACCCTGTGTAACCTGAAACCTATTACATGCACAGAAACAAATATAACCTCTGTTTAGTTTGAGATTTAAATTACGCAGAACAGCCCTGATGTCCAAAGTGGGTAATAGTCATGGCTGTCACCAAGAGCGGAGGAATTAAATAGTTTATGGCCAAGAGTCCAGAATTGGAGGAGGACAGAGATTTTGGAAGGATGTCAGGTTGGAGGACACTACTGAAACATGAAGGGGTGAGATGAAGGAGGGATTTGAAGACATGGATGAGTAACTTTAAATCAAAGTGTTGTCAGACTGGGAGCCAACGGGGGTCATTAAGCACAGGAGTTGAGGGTTTATTAGAGAGCTCATGGTGAGTTATGATACCAGCAACAGAGTTTGGATAAACTGAAATGTACAGAGAGTAACAGGTGCAAGGCTGCACTTCTGCAATTTTAAGGAACACGATCCCAGGCACGGTGGCACAGTGGTTAGCACTGCTGCCTCACAGCACCAGAGACCCAGGTTCAATTCCCACCTCGGGCAACTGTCTGTGTGGAGTTTGCACATTCTCCCCGTGTCTGCGTGGGTTTCCTCCAGGTGCTCTGGTTTTCTCCGACAGTCCAAAGATGTGCAGGTCAGGTGAATTGGCCATGCTAAATTGCCCGTAGTGTTAGGTGAAGGGGTAAAAGTAAGGAAATGGGTCTGGGGTTGCTCTTCGGAGGGTCAGTGTGGACTTGTTGGGCCGAAGGGCCTGTTTCCAAACTGTAAGTAATCTAAAAAAAAGTCAAGAGTATGGAGACACATTAAGGGTGGAGTAGTTGAAGTAGCAGCCATGACGTTACTGAATGGCAGAACAGGCTTGAGGGATCGAATGGCATAGTCCTGCTCCTAATTCACATGCTCTTAAAGGAGGCAACTCTACGTTTAGGTAAAACCCGAAGATTTTCAACTTGCAACCCAGATATAAAACTAGCCAATGCTGTGGAGATATCATTAGTGCAAACATGTGTGTGCCACTTTGTACTTCTGCCACTTCTGAGTTCAAGTCCCATCCCAGAAACATGAGCCCAAAAATAATCAGGGCTGGCATACGTAGAGCAAAACCAGATAATGGGTGGGGAAGGGTGCTGCCACCAATCCCGATTTCTACTCTGTCAAAGTAAACTTAGACAGTGTAGACAGACCCCAGAGGGGCACTGAATCCTCTGTTCTATACTTGGTCCAAGAGGCAATGCTATACGATAAGCTGCAAGGCAATGTAAGCAAGCAGTACTTGTTTCAGCTACAGCTTGCAGTTTATTGCTAGTTCGATGTAATTACTGAGAGAGCATTGCATCGATGGGTGCTGTTGTTTGCAGGAGATATTAAACCAAGTCTCTGTTGGCCACAGTCTGCAGACAGAGTGGTGGGGGATAGTTGTGTGTGGGGTGGGTAAATTGTGGGCATAATGAGGGTTAGTTGTGGGTGTGGTGGGGGTTAGTTGTGGTTAGGGTGGGCAAGTTGTGAGTGTGGTGGAGGTTAGTTGTGGTTAGGGTGGGTAAGTTGTGGGTGTGGTGGAGGTTTTTGTAGTTGGGGTGGGTAAATTGTGCATGG
>NC_057722.1:62295481-62310196 GCF_004010195.1 Chiloscyllium plagiosum
TTGTGTGTAGGGTGGGGGGTGTTGTGGGCGGGGCAGGGTACTTGTAGGTGGGAGGGAGGAAATGCAGTGATCTCCAGGTACGGAAGTTAAATACTGTCTAATGTAAATTCAGGCCAATGTGTTCTCTGAACATGCTCCATTCAATTTAGGTGATCACCCAAATGCTTTCCTCACTAATTGTTATACTTAAGTTTTATCTTCACTCATTAGTTTGGGGCTTGTAAATCAATTTACATTCCTCTCTGGAGGTGTATGGGAAACAGTGGTAATGGTAATATCGCTGGCCTCACAATTCAGAGATCCAACTTATTGTTCTTCTGGAAACAGCAGATGGTGAAAATCAAATTTAAAGGACCTGGAATTAAAACTGGTCTAATGGATTATGTAACCATTGTCGATGGTCGTAAACCACATCTGGTTCACTGATGTACTCGAGGGAATGAAACCTGTCAGCCTTACCTGGTCTGGCCTCCATGTGATTCCAGACCCACTCTTAACTGCTTTCTGGGCAATTAGAGATGGACATCAAATACTGGCCTAATTAGCAATGACCACATCCCATGAAAAAAGAAAATATTCCTAGCCCTGAGTTTATAAGAAATATCAGTGTTTCACAACTATATGGGTCATGTTAATGCACCATTAGATCTTACCTAGCCAATGTTTGCGTATCCTGAATAGGCCCCCTGTTTGGTTCCAATTTATTAATTGACTAATTCCCTCTTTTCTGGCTTACTACAGTTTCAAAGATTATTTTCAGTTCCTTAACATCACTTCTCCATTTCCTTTACTGCACCATTAATAGAAAGAACTTTGCAGTTATATCAGTTTCAGAACATCAGGACATCCCAAAATGTGTTATTTTGGCAATGCTATCATTCTAGTGTAGGAAAAACAGTGCAGCCAGAAACTATGCAAAGCAAGTTCCCACAAATAACAAAGCAGTTTAGACTACTGTCTGCTGTTGGTTAATAGATAAATATTGGTCAGAGCACTGGGGAGAAATTCCCCAGCTATTCTTCCAAACAGTGGCCTTGGAATCTTTGACCACCCGCTGAGACGCCAGATGTAAGCAAAAAAATGACACCTTCAGCAGTACAGCACTCCCCAAGTAACACACTGCGAATGTCAGCCTAAAGTAGTGGCAGTGGAATTGGAACTTACGTCAGTCTGACTCTGATATGAGAGAGTTGCCCACTAGACCAGGTCCAATACTGGACTGTATAGTACTCCACATTCCCAGAGACGTCAAGTGGCAGATGAGAGATTGTGTTCACTGTCACAATTGATATAAGGTCAGAAGTCACACATCAAGTTACAGTACAAGAGGTTTATTTGAAATCACAAGCTTTTGGAGCGCTGCCCCTTCGTCAGTTAACGAAGGCTAATGCTCAGAAAACTTGTGATTTCAAATGAACCTGTGGGACTATAACCTGGTGTCATGTGACTTCTGACCTTGTCCTACCCCAGTTCAACACTGGAACCTCCACGTCACAATTGTTATAAAAATCTGACCTTACATGGATAGAGTTTGCTGTGTGTGTTGGGGAACCAACCTCTACCGGCTACATGTTGGGTTATGGTGCTGCCAACAATCTTTGTGTCGCTATTCAGTCCAAGTACCTGTTCAGTTTAGGGTGGTAGAGAACATCATACAATTCTGCAGCAGGTGGGACTTGAACCCAGGCCCCCTGTACAACAGCCCTGAGATATAGTTTATCGTGTGAGAGCAATCAGCACAAATTTAGACATAGTTGCTAAACCAGAGTTGACATGACTGTCTCCAAAAAAATTTAAGCTGAGTTCCCTCTTCCCCAAGTCTGAGATCATCAGATTGGATGGAGCCTAACTGCCTCCAATATTAATACTTTCAGAACCATTACCTCATGCAACGGGTTTTTTGGGGGGGAAATGAATCTACAAAACCCACCCTAACTAGTCCACAGGTAACAGAACAATCAACTTTTACTTGGTGAAATGACCCAAGGTCAGAGGAGACAGATTTTAAAATGACATGAAGGGAAAGTTTTTTTTCTACACAGAGGGTGGTTACCCTGTGGAATGAACTTCCTGAGGAAGTGATGGATGTGGACATGTTTACTACGTTTAAAAGATTCAGATAAATACATGAATAGGAAAGGTTTGGAGGGATATGGGCCAGGAGCAGGTGGGACTAGATTAGTTTGGGATTATATAGAAGATTACACTTGTCACAGGCCACCCGGGTGTTTCCTATCTTCCAGGTGGTGGAAATTGAATAAAGATTTGTGCACTTTGTGTCTCTCACTGTGTCTCACACCTGCTCACATACACCATGGGTGCTGGGGGAAAAAAATAAGCACTACCGCAGTTAGGTGGTAGTGTGGGGGGGGGGTTAAAAAATATATATAAAGAAAAAGAAAAAAAGAGAAAAAAAATTAGAAGATTACAGTGCAGTACAGGCCCTTCAGCCCTCGATGTTGCGCCAACCTGTTGAACCAATCTTGAGCTCATCTAAACTACACTATTCTATTTTCGCCCATATGACTATCCAATGACTATGTTCAGCTTGCACTGGTTAGACCGAAGGGTCTGTTTCCATGCTACATGACTCTGTTGGTTTTAAGGACTGTCTGAAAGGACGAAAGACAGGTGTAGTAAGACAATTAAGACCCAGGCAGCTGAAGTTATGGCGCCAGGGCGGGAATGATTCAAACTGGAGAGGTTAGGATTAGCAAAGCTTCAAGATGCTGGACTCACTGTATTTGCGTGTTTTGTTTTATGTTTCCCCTGCTTCGCAAGGACACAACTGTGACAGCATCCAAGACCATATCATTCATGAACTGAAACGCCTGTGGAACATACTGCTGGACAGGCTGAGCCCGCTGAAGGTGACTCCCAAGATGTGCAAGCAAGTGCCCAGCTGTTCACGGGAGCCGCTCCCCTCCACCACGGCGGGCCACAAGAAGCACAGAAAGTCGTACGCCCACTGCAAGAGGAGGCGGCTCCGCTACCTGGAGCCTGATGAGCAGGAGATCCTGAGCCGTCTGTGCTGCAACTATGACCCCCACAAGTTCTCCAGGGCAGAATGGACGATAAACTTAAAGGGATACGCACCTGGCGAGAGGAGACCCGGGAACTGCAGCGATGCCTGTAAACATTCACGCGTCGTTTTTGACACGTAGGCTCACTCCGACATGGGAGCTGTGGAACTGTGAAAGCTGTCGCTGCCTCTCTCATGGGAGCCCAGCCCCTCTCCTGGTCACCTCCAGTGAAGTTACTCGATTTGCAATAGTGCATACATAAAATTATTCTAATCTGCTTGTATACAAATATTATATATCAACTGGACTCTGCTAATAATAAAACTCCGATTTCAAAATATGCAACGACTGATTTTCTCACTCCCTGGCAACTGCTGCTTGACCTGCTAAAGTATTTCCAATCATCGGTCCTGTTTCCGGCTTTTTTTTAATGCAGCATTTTGTTTGTTTTTATTTTAGTCTATTGACGTTATTTCCGACAGTTGAACAGAGAGTTGAAATATAATTGTCTTAGAACAATATTGTGGCTATTTTTGTTCTGTCTTTACATTGAGATGAAAAAGCCTCACATACCTGATAATTAAGTACACATCCTCAGTTATAGAGTCGTAGAGATTTACAGCACGGAAAAAGACCCTTCTGTCCAACCCGTCCATGCCGACCAGATATCCCATCCCAATCTAGTCCCACCTGCCAGCGCCCGTCCCATATCCCTCCAAACCCTACCTATTCATATGCCCATCCAAATGCCCCTTAAATGTTGCAATTGTACCAGCCTCCACCACTTCCTCTGGCAGCTCATTCCATACACGTACCACCCTCTGTGTGAAAATGTTGCTCCTTTGGTCTCTTTTATACCTTTCCCCTCTCACCCTAAACCTATGCCCTCTGGTTCTGGACTCCCCCACCCCAGGGAAAAGACTTTGCCTATTTACCGTATCCATGCCCCTCATAATTTTGTAAACCTCTATAAGGTCACCCCTCAGCCTCCGAGTCTCCGGGGAAAACAGCCCCAGCCGGTTCAGCCTCTCCCTGTAGCTCAAATCCTCCAACCCTGGCAACATCCTTGTAAATCTTTTCTGAACCCTTTCAATTTTCACAACATCTTTCCGTTAGGAAGGAGACCAGAATTGCATGCAATATTCCAACATGGCCTTGGAGCCCTTTTGTGGTGTAGTGGTAGTGGCCCTACCTCTAACCAGAAGGCGTGGGCTCAATTCCCACTTGCTCTCAAGGTGTGCAATATTATCTCTGAGCAGGATGAATACTGTTCTTGCAAAAACAGTATTCTCTGTCTCAGTGGGTACTTTTCTGGGTCTCTGAATTGAGCATTTTGATAGGGCTGAGGCAATGCTTCATTGTTGTCAGTGCCATCTGTTGGATAAGATGCTTAACAAATTTTTTAAAAATTGTCTTTCACAACCTGAGAACATTGCAGAGATTTTTGAAGAGCAGTTCGCGTCATTAGGCAGCCCAAATATAAGTAACCACAAAAACCATCCAGTTAATTGGTTTAAATTACAATGGTAATTAATTACTGACCAAAACACTAATCTACTGAAACCGCTCTTCAGTTGAATTGAATTGAATTTATTGTCACATGTACTGAGGCACGGTGAAAAGCTTTGTCTTGCGAGCAATACAGACAGATCACAGAGTTAAGTAGCATAGATAGTAAATAATAGGTAAATAGCAGCAAAAACAAAAACACAGGTACAGGTGAATGTTAAGAGTTTGTGAGCCATTCAGTATTCTAACAACAGTCGGGTAGAAAGTGTTTCAAAACCAGCTGCTGCGTGTTCAGGCTTCTGTACCTTCTCCCCGATGGTAGCACCTTCAAAAGTGCTAGGCTTGGATCTAACAGGGAAGATAGGGCTTCAGTTAAACATTTCACATAAGAAACCCCATTTCTAGAGTGCAGCATTCACTCAGTAGTGTGCTGGGGATGAAAACATGGCTTTGATGTAACTCAAGTTTCTTGTGTGGGACTTAAACCAACAAGTTTCTAACCTCGAGACAACAGGCAGGGTATGTCAGTGTGACTGAGCCAGGTGGAAGATGGAAATACCAACATTGTCTGCAGAGTGGAGGTTGGGGGGAGGGAGGTGGGAGTGTTGGCCAGTTCTCAATCCCATCATGATTTGATGAGTGAGTAATTAAGTCTTGAAGAGCTCATTGAGAAACATGGTGAAATCTTGGTGGGCTTGTATATGTTACACCATTACTTTAGGGTGGGCAGGTCCATGTTGACAGATGCCTGTGGCTGATCTATAATAAGTCAATTGTGTTTTGTTTGTATTTGTGCATGGGATGTATATGTCTGTGTCACTAGCCAGGACACATTTATTGCCCATCCAAAATTGTCCAGAGGGCAGTTAAGAGTCAACCACATTGCTATGGGTTGGAGTTACACTTAGGCCAGGCTAGGTGCGACATTAGATTTCCTTCCTTAAAGGGCTTTAGCAAAACAGATGGTTTTTTGCAACAATAGATACTCTTGCATTGTCACAATTGGGCTAGCTTTTTCCTAATTCCAGAGTTTGTTGAATTCCTAGTTCACCATCTGCCAGAATGGGATTTGAACCCAGCATTATAACCCGGGATTCTGAATTAATGGTTCAGGGACATTGTGTATTGGTAATATCTTGCCCTTAGATGCTGTATTAATAATGGAGCAGGAAAAGCAGAAGCCTGGAACCCAGACAGAGCTGTATCTTGCTTTACTGCACATCAAGACGTCTACCTAGAGGGACGAGAAAGGAGAAAAGCGAAGTGCTCCAGTTGCTGGTAGTGTTCCCACAGGAATGTATGCAAGGGCTGTAGCTCATCACTATAGTCCAATTTCTGTTAGAGAAGTGTCTGAAGGTTTGGAATGATTCATGCATTAATTTGCAATTTGACAGGCTGTGAACACTATTCCCAAAATTACCTTTAACCAGCCAGTAGGAAAGATTAGAACTATAAAGTGAGAAGGTTTCATTGACTCCCACAGCCAGTAGATGTTGCTATTCCACTGGATGTGAATAGCCCATTGGATCTGAAAATCCCATTAGATGGAAATATTCCACCAGACTTCAATATCCCACTGAAGGTCAATATTCCACTGGATGTGAACTGGGAATTCTGAGCCAGAGGAGCTAGTCTTCCACTGGTGGAACTGTCAGGAGCTGGGCTTGAATCTAAAGCTTCTATAGGTAGCCATTCACAGAGACAGCCAGCCACTTGCCCCAACATGCACTCCCCAACACCAACTTAACCTTTTCACAGTGGGCAATATCAGCTTTGCCAGCAACGGACCCTGCTGTATTCTAAAGAAGGTGAAGGGTGAGAGGGAATCCTGAGGGTGCGATGTTGACAGCTGAACAATTATCAAGAAAAGTGCAGGATCAGGTCTTGGATCTTGGCATAACTATTCTACAACTTTAAAAAAACACCAGCAATGGTTACTCCCACACTTTAATATGGCAACATTACAAAACAAATGACCATGATTAAATAGGATGCATTTGTGAGCTCATTCCAGCCCCTTCCCAATATTCCTCCCAGTTCATTTCCAACATTACATTAACACAAGACACATTTCTATGTTCATTTCAACCCAGACCCAACTGTCCCCCTACCTATTTCCAAATGTCCCAATCCCATCTTGTCCCTACTATAGTTTAGATTACATATAGTGTGGAAACAGGCCCTTCGGCCCAACAAGTCCACACCAACCCGCCGAAGCGCACCCACCCATACCCATTCCCCTACATTTACCCCTGCATCTAACACTAGAGGCAATTTAGCATGGCCAATTCACCTAACCTGCACATTTTTGGACTCTGGGAGGAAACCAGAGCACCCAGAGGAAACCTACGCAGACACAGGGAGAATGTGCAAACTCCACACAGTCAGTCGCCTGAGGTGAGAATTGAACCCGGATCTCTGGCGCTGTGAGGCAGCAGTGCTAACCACTGTGCCACCGTGCCACCCACAAATACATTCCCAATTGTTCCATACCAAACCCAATTCATTGCCAATTGCCCACACATTGCCAGTTGTCTACAGCTGACTTTCAAGTGTGCTAGCTCATCTGCAATTGCCCTAGCCCATTCCAGTGTTGCCAGTCCATTCACAATTGTCTCCAGCTCATCCCCAATTGCTTGGATTATTGTATATTTCCTAAGCAATTCCTAATTGCCCCAGCTGGTCCCCAAATACCCTCACCCAATTACAATTGCCCCACAATATCCAAAACCACCATTCCCAAGTGCCTAACCCATAACCATGTGTCGTGTTCATTCTCAGTTGTCCATTGCTACCTTAAAGGTAGGCAATTGTTTAGTGGCATTATCACTGGACTGATGATCCAGAAATGTTCTGGAGACCTGGGTTTGAATCCTGCCACAGCAGATGGTGAAATTTGAATTCAGTTTTAAAAAATGAATCCATTGTCGATATTGTTGGGAGACAAAAAACCATCTGGTTCACTGATGTCCTTCAGGGAAGGAAATCTGTTGTCTTTACCTAATCTGAGGTACATGTGACTCCAGACCCACAGCAATGTGGATGGGTAATAAACGTTGGCCTAGCCAGCAATGCCCTCATCCTGTGAATGAATAACAAAATTGCCTTAATTACCCCCAACCCATTCCCAGTTGTCTTATACTAACCCCATTTGCCCCAGTCCATTCATTGTCCCAATGGCTCTCAGATTGTGCATCAATCATCTCAGGCCCATTGCCAATTGCCCCAGCTCATTGCCAGTTGTCCCAGATAGTTCTCAATTGCCCTCATCTTATCCCCAAATGCCTCTCCAACCCGAGCTCACTCCCAGTTGTCCCCTCCCAGGCCATTCTCTAATTGCTCTGTGCGCCTTTCCCACACTGATCCTCTCTGAAGTGAGGGAGGTTTGACTTAGCTGCGCGTCATAATTTGTTGGTGAGATGTTGCGCTCAGGCCCCGGGGAGCTTGTTTTTATGTCATTAACCAGGGGCTGTGAAACAATGGGATGTGTCAGCAAAGCTGCAGCACTGGTCGGATCTGTCTCCGGCAAACGGCCATAAGCCGCTGGGCTCCCGCTTCACCTGAGGCACATTTCCTAACAGTGGGACTCGTTACAAAGTCACAGGGGTCGGGACGGGACGGGGTGGGGAGAAGATTATTTTCTCTTTGCCATTTGGAGTGAATGCATTTCTTTACCAAGGTATCCGAGGAGGAGCTGGAACCACTGCCCCCAACTGACTGGGAGGGAGGACACTTTTGTCAACATGTGGGTGTTTTTGTTCTCTTCTATTTCAGCTGTGTTCTGATCGTCCTGGCGTCCTACAGCTCATTGCTACAGGTAAGGCTTTGCGTTAATGATGGAATACACTCTTCACGCTCACAATATTCCCAAGGGCAGGATTGGACGCTTGGAACTGGCGATGAGGAACTCTCAGAATGACAATGATGGGAAGGTATTGGCACAGGAAGAGGCCATTGAGCCCAACTTGGGGGAATAAACCTGTTCCCATCCCACTTTCCCAGTCGAGAGTCTGGAGCATTCAAGGTTACAGCAAATCCAGCCTCCTTTTCAATGGATTGAGGGTTTCTACCTCGACCATCCAACTCGACAGGGAATTGCTGACATTCCAGGGGTTGGCATAGGGCAACTGGGAATGGGTGGGGGAGGGGGGAATTGAACTGAGGGTAGTTAGGCTGGGATGAACAATTGTAAATGAGCAGGGGCAAGTGGTTATGGGCTAAGTTCTTGGGAACGGACTGGGGCAATTTTGGACAGGCTGAGGGCAATTGTAAACTTCTCCCCGATCCCCCTGTAATTCTTTCACTAATCACCTTACATCAAGAAATGAATGACGTTTAAATTTCTAACTGGACAGGATTGGAAGCATGACACCTTCTGAAACTTCATTGCTTCAGATGCTTGGGGCGGCTGTTTGCAAATTCATCTTCGTGATTATATAGGAACATGGTCTTGTATCTGGCACGTGCAGAGATGGGATAAAAGGACAGAAAAAGAGATTTTGTTTTCTTGTAGCAGGTCATGAGTCTTTGGAATTCTCTTCCTCAAAAGGTGATGGAAGCAGAGGCTCTGATAATTTTAGTCAAGACAGAACTGGATAGATTATTGATAAACAAAGGGAATGATGACTCTGATTGTTCTGAAGAAGGATCATTGGATCCAAGATGTTGATTCTGCTTTCTCTCCACAGACACTGCCAGACTTACTAGTTTTCCCAACAATTTCTGAAAAGCTTCGTTTGCCCTTCAGAAACATCCTGTGTTTCCCTGTCGCTTCACCTTTTTTCCAAGACTTGATGCAATGGTGCAGATCTCAGATCAAGTCGTATAGTTGAACGTAGATTCCTCAATCTACCACCAATACTTACCTTAAGTTACAAACCAAGCAGATATTGGCTGTTCAGCCCACTATCCTGTGCTAGCTCTCTGATAGAGCCACTTGTTTATTTCAATTCCCCAGCACTTGCCCCATAACTGTTCCTTTCTCCTGTCTTCATGTAAAATCTGAAGATTTTGGAATCTTTCATCAGGATGGTCAATTGAGGGAGGGAATGGCAAATTAAATTATTGAGTGTAGAGCTCAGTATTAGTCCATGGCTCCGGCACAGTGTCACTTGAATTTCTTATGTCTTAAGTTTCCCTGACGTGATCATTATCATCCAAACTGATTACCTAGTCTTTAACACATTACTGTTTCTGGGATCTTGCTATGTTCCAGTTGTCCCCACACCATATTGACTGCTCAAGGTGCCAATAACTGCAGTTCAAAATTATTTGCATTAATTTTGCAACTGTCACAACCAAAAGCTCCCCAAATATTTACAGCCATTTTTGAAGTATGGTCATAGTTGTAATGATGACGGACTTTTGCCCAAATCATCGATTTTCCTGCTCCTCAGATGCTGCCTGACCTGCTGTATTTTTCCAGCACTACTCTCTTGACTCTAATCTCCAGCATCTGCAATCCTCATTTTCACCTCATTGTTGTAATGACACAGCAGTCAACTTATGTATAGCAAGATCACACAAGTGGTAGTGAGAGGTTGTGATATCTTTTTAAATAATGAAGTCTTTCTACTGGCAAGAAGAACGATAGATCACCATTAAAAGTGAAATACTGTGGATGATGGAGAGCTGATATAAAAACAGAGAATGCTGGAGAGACCTACTAGTCTGGCAGCATCCCTGGAGAGAGAAACAGAATTAATGTTTTAAGTCCAATTTGCTCAAGCTGCATTCCTTTTTGTTTGCACTTGAAGTCAGGAATTCAACTTTATATTACTCGCTTTAACGCAATGTTCTTTATACAGTCAGTCTGCCCCATACCTCATGACAACCAAATGATAATGGGCAGCACGGTGGCACAGTGGTTAGCACTGCTGCCTCACAGCGCCAGAGACCTGTGTTCAATTCCCGCCTCGGGCAATTGTCTGTGTGGAGTTTGCACATTCTCCCCGTGTCTGCGTGGGTTTCCTCCGGGTGCTCCAGTTTCCTCCCACAGTCCAAAGATGTGCAGGTCAGGTGAATTGGCCATGCTAAATTGCCCATAGTATTAGGTGAAGGGGTAAATGTAGGGGAAGGGGTTTGGGTGGGTTGCTCTTCGGAGGGTCTTTGTTGGGCCGAAGGGCCTGTTTCCACACTGTAAGTAATCTAATCATAATAGCTAGTCAGTTGCCATTTCTCAAATACTCCTCTCTTCACTTCAATATAATATCAGTGATAGGAAATATAATTGAATAATAACATTAAAAAGTAACAATAAGTTATCAGTGTAGATTTCAAAAGGAGCAGTGTTGCTTAGCTAACCTTGTTGGATTTTCTGAAGAGGTGGCAGAGAGGAAACAGCATTGTGTACCATCTACAAGATGCAGTGCAGCAACTCATCAAACCTCCTTCAACAGCACGTTCCAATCCCACAACCACTACCATCCAGAAGAACAAGGGCAATAGATATATAGGAATACCACCACCTGCCAGGTGCCCTCCAAGCCACTCACCATCCTGACTTGGAAATATATCACTATTCCTTCATTGTCATTGGGTCATAATCCTGTAACTCCCACCTGATCAGCATTGTTGGTGTCCCACACCACATGGACTGCAGTGGCTCAGGAAACAAGCCCTGTACTCCATTTAAATAAATAAATGTTGGTCCAATCAGCGATGCCCATATCACACAAAAGAACAAAATAAAGACAATGACAATCAAGTAATTGTAATTTATCTGGACTTTCAATAGTCTTCATGAAGGTACCTTGAATAGACTAATGAATAAAACAGAGCATGTGGAACCAGGGGAGAAGTGACAGAAAGGATTTCTGGCTGGCATCTAGAGAGAAAACAGAGAGTGGGAATGAAGGGCAGTTATTCCAAGTGACAAATTAGGAAAGGGTGTTTCGCAAGGATCAGTGCTGGGACCACCTCTTTTCATGACTTAGGTTGATGATTAGGACTTTTGAATAAAAAACACACAATGGACTGGATTTAACACTCTCTGCTAATGGGTTTGAAGGTGGCTGTTCTCACTAAATCTAGTCCTTTCCCTACTGCTATTCTGGGGTGGAGATGGGGGTGGGAGGGTGTTGGTGATAGCATTGGGTGGCTAATCCAACAATGGGCTCCCTATTGTCTTAAATAGGCAATTAACATCAATTTAAAGGTTTAATCTCATCACCACTAGGATTTATCTAATAGCAGGAGTGGCCCATGATAAGTGCCAAGATGTGCAAGTTCCCCTAGGTCAGCTGGTAGAGGGCAGTGGATGCTGGACACATCAGAGGTTCTTTCCTTAAAGATTAAACCACCCCCCCAGCTCCCCCCTCAATAGGACCTCTGAAACCCCAGGCTGCTCCATAATCTCCTTGCTGCATACTGCCCTCCCACAATTCCCCTTATCCTGGCAAATCCCAAATATCCCCAAACGAACCACATTCCCAACTTGCTGGGAGGGCTTCCCAGTTTCTGATTGGTTAGCAGCTTGATAAGGATGAACATTCTGATTCAGAAGTTTATCACCTGCCTCCAGGAGAAAGTGAGGGTTGCAGATGCTGGAGATCAGAGTTGAGTGTGTGGTGCTGGAAAAGTACAGCAGGCCAGGCATTCCTGATGAAGGACTTATGCTCGAAACGTCAATTCTCCTGCTCCTCGGATGCTGCCTGACCTGCTGCGCTTTTCCAGCAACTGTCTCCAGCCTCTGAGTAGACAAGAAGATATATGGATGGTAGATCATTAGACAGAAAGATAATCAGGAAGAAATACAGATAGTTAGGCAAAAAAGGTAATTATACAGATGGACTGACAAAGATAAGCAGATAAATGAACAGAAAAGCAGACAGACAGATTCTAGGAATAAATGCTGGTCCAGTCAGCAACGCCTACATACCATGAGTGAATAAAACAATTGAGATAAATAGATAAATAGAGAGACAGATAGATAGACAGACAGATAAATAGACGGACAGATAAATAAATAAATAGACAGACACAGATAGATAAACAGACAGATAGATAGATAGATAGATAGATAGATAGATAGATAGATAGATAGATAGATAGATAGATAGATAGACAGACAGACAGGTAGATAAATAACTGGACAGAGAGATAGATAAACAGACATACAGACTGATAGATAAATAAACAGATAGATAGATAGACAGACAGATACATAAATAGACAGACAGATGGATAAACAGACAAAGTATATAGACAGATAAACGGATAGAGTGAGATATAGAAATAAGATAGACATACAAATAGATAGATAAACAAAAAGATAGAGATGGAGAGATAAGATAGACGTACAAGTAGGTAAACAGACAGAGAGGTGAAAAGATACGCATATAGATAGGTAAATAGAAAGAGTGATATGGAGAGAAAGGACAGGCATGAATATAGATAGATAAACATACAAATAAATAGATGAACAGACAGATGGGCAGACAGAGTAACAGACAGACAGTTAGATAGACAGAGAGAAAAGCAAGCAGATAGATATTTGGAAAGTCAGAGACAAATGTAAAAAAATCATCCTGACAGCACGCAAATTGTAATGATACAAAAAAGTTAACCAGTCATAATTCATAGTGCAGTGAAAGGCAGTTATTAAAACAAGCTGCTGCAAAATGAAGGTCTCCTTACTTTGCGGAATCAAATGAAAGGTGTCCTGCATTCTGTGTAAAAGTCCTGAGATCGTGTTGTCAAGTTGAATTAATTGAATCATATAAAAATAATTGAGCATTCACAGTTTTATGTCAAGCTGTATCAAAATCTGTTCATACTATATCTCATTTGCAGAATGAGCTCTTTTCTCCTTACTTCTGGTGCTATGTTTACTTTTGCTTGTTTGGGCAAAGGTCGTCTCAACAGGAAGTGGGTTTCAAGAGATTTCTAGTGAAATGCGGACAGTAATGTTCCACCAATCTGTGAGGGAAGACATATTCTGTTGCTGATTTTGTTAGAGTAACTTTGGTGCAGAAATGTCGAATCATTTTCAAAGTTGGTTTCTGAATGTTTTAGAGCTTGTTGAAATGCTTTTTGTTAAATCCAGCATTTCAGACAGGGACTGTGTATTCAATAATGGGCCTTGTTTAACAATTAAACACAGTGAATAGATCAGTTTGAGAAACACAGTGATGCTTGAGAAGATATTTGTAGCTTGTGAAATCTTCCATTAGCTCTCTCAAGTATTTTGCACACTTGGCAATTCCATTTGAGAAACATCCATTGACTCCATCCACACTTTTCCCTGTCTCGGAAAGGTGGCCAATATCATTAAAGACCTCTCCTACCCCGTGTATAATCTCTTCATCAGGCAGAAACCAACAGATACCAACAGAATCAAGAACAATTTCTTCCCCACTCTTATTAGACTTCTGAATGGACCACTCAAATTTAAAATCTAATGTTGATCTTGCTTTTTGTGCACCTTCTTTGCAGCTGTAACTTTGTATCCCTCGCTCTGTTCCATCACCTTATGATCTTTGTATGGTATGATCTGCCTGTTCTGCATGCAAATCAAAACTTTTCACTGTATGTAGGTGTATGTGACAATAATAAATCAAATCCAATCAAATGAAGATATCTTTGAATATTGGTTCTGTGTGCAATCCAATTTATATGTATCCAGTTGTACCAGAATGTAACACTCAGAGGGCCCTTGATTCTAAGAATTACTTATGGCAACATACAGTTCAACCCAACAATAGCAGAAGGCTTATTGCAAGGTGTTTGATAAGTCACTGAAGGAGAATTGAATGTTAGTTCAAGAATCATAGAGTCATAGAGATGTACAGCATGGAAACAGACCCTTCGGTTCAACCCGTCCATGCCGACCAGATATCCCAACCCAATCTAGTCCCACCTGACAGCACCCGGCCCATATCCCTCCAAACCCTTCCTATTCATATACCCATCCAAATGCCTCTTAAATGTTGCAATTGTAACAGCCTCCACCACATCCTCTGGCAGCTCATTCCATACACGTACCAACCTTTGCGTGAAAAAGTTTCCCCTTAGGTCTCTTTTATATCTTTCTCCTCTCACCCTAAACCTATGCCCTCTAGTTCTGGACTCCCCAACTCCATGGAAAATACTTCGTCTATTTATCCTATCCATGTCCCTCATAATTTTGTAAACCTCTATAAGGTCACCCCTCAGCCTCCGACACTCCAGGGAAAACAGCCCC
>NC_057722.1:62312244-62334050 GCF_004010195.1 Chiloscyllium plagiosum
TCTAACCTTGCTAACCAGTCTCCCATGCGGAACCTTGTCAAACGCCTTACTGAAGTCCATATAGATCACATCTACTGCTCTGCCCTCATCAATCTTCTTTGTTACTTCTTCAAAAAATTCAATCAAGTTTGTGAGACATGATTTCCCATGCACAAAGCCACATTGACTGTCCCTAATCAGTCCTTGCCTTTCCAAATACATGTACATCCTGTCTCTCAGGATTCCCTCCAACAACTTGCCCACCACTGAGGTCAGGCCCACCGGCCTATAGTTCCCTGGCTTGTCTTTACTGCCCTTCTTAAACAGTGGCACCGCGTTTGCCAACATCCAGTCTTCCGGCACCTCACTTGTGACTATCGATGATACAAATATCTCAGCATTAGGCCCAGAAATCACTTCTCTAGCTTCCCACAGAGTTCTCAGGTACACCTGATCAGGTCCTGGGGGATTTATCCACCTTTAACCGTTTCAAGACATCCAGCACTTCCTCCTCTGTAATCTGGACATTTTGCAAGATGTCACCATCTATTTCTCTACAGTCTAGATCTTCCCTATCCTTTTCCACAGTAAATACTGATGCAAAATATTCATTTAGTAGCTCCCCCATTTTCTGTGGCTCCAAACAAAGGCCGCCTTGCTGATCTTTGAGGGGCCCTATTCTCTCCCTAGTTACCCTTTTGTCCTCAATATATTTGTAAAAACCCTTTGGGTTCTCCAAGAACCTTAAGGTCAGTGAGTATGAGAAAGAGGCAGAAAGTAGACTTGAACTTAGAAGTGCTGATTTTTAGCTGTCCGACAATAAAGCCAGCTGAACCACATGGGTTTTGTGTATGGGTTAGAAAGTTAAGACGCAAGATGATATCTCCGCGCTGTTGGATCTCAGACCAAGTTCTGTGAGCTATTAGGCAGTTGGATGTTGCAGTCAAAGCTCAGGGTAAAACCTGGAAGTTGTGACTACAATGAACATGGTACTGCAAGTAGTTCAGTACCTCTGAGAGTGGGGATTGAAAAACCACATGACGTGTTTATTTGATGCAGATGAGAAGGGTTAGAATTCAGGGAATATCACAGGGAAAGAAGAGATGGACACCGCAGGGGATAGAGTGCCTTATTTCTCCTTCCAATTCCATTTTGATTTAGTACACACCCCTCTCCTGAACTGCCTCACTTTTTTTTCGATGTCAGCATTGTGTTTAAAAGGCTTTGCTTGTTAAGGTGCAATTGGCCACACTGGTGTTTTCCTGGTGGTGGAAATAAAACAGGGAAAGATCCAGTATATTGAAGATAGCTGGGAGTTGTGCATATGAGAAAGCATCGGAGTGCAGTTTTTGATGTAGAGTGGAGTCCTAGGAAAAGAATGTGATTGACCAGAAAAGGAGCAGTTGGTGAAAGTCAGTCTGTGACAGAGTGGATCATCGGAGGGAGTTTCAAGACCAGGTGAGTAGAAGTGATTAATTATAGTTCCTTGTGATGTTTAATGAGACTTAATTACCTACTGTGGCATTAGTATCTGATAGGAGTGGCTGAAAAATCCTTGGGATCTGTTTGATTGCATTTGCTAGTTGATGTGCGCTGTGGCGTGTTCGGTCAGAATATATTACCCATGTTTACGACCAAGTTAATTCTGGATATTAGAAATAAGTTGTACATTTATTGTTGATTGTTTTACTGTTTCAATATTTCATGGTAAAGTACTGATGTTTGGTTAAAGTCTCCTTTTAGTAAGTCTGCTGAATCTAATATTTTGTCCACTTTAAGATTAAAGGTTATTGGCCCCTAACCAGTTGTAACAAATTTTGATTTTATCCAGGACCATAATGTAAAATTGAAGATCTGGTTTGGGATCATAATAATTTTGAAAAGTTTAATGCATACTTGACGCATAGCCTCAACATTATCTGAATTGGTGAGAGAGGAGCGGAGTGCAGGGTGCAGTCACTGTACATCAGACACAATTGCACAATGTTGCACTTTTTGGGAGTTCTGTTTCAAATGGTTTGCTGTTCCTCATTCACTCCATAAAGTGATTGTCCTTTATATGTTTGCGACATGTCACCTTGATTGTGACATTCAATAAAAGTCAAGCCATCCACATATTTATAAGGACAGGCATGACTTATGATGGCTGAAAATATAAAATTTTATTCCTTGGTGACCTCAGTGAGAAGTGCTGTCATATTCATACTGAACATTGTTGTCAATTGTCAAGAAAGTTCAATATCCAGTTGACCATTACCTTACTAGGGGAACACAATTGTTTCCCCTGAGTAGGTTTCCCTCCAGTCTCACTTCTTTAGCTGTGGATGCAAGGGGAAATATGGCACCTGCGATCATTCAGACTTCACGATGACATCAAATTTGAGGAATAATCAATACCGAGGAGCACTGTGGGAAATGACAGGAAGATATATATTGTCTTGCAAATAATTAACAAATGAAGACCAATCAAGTAAATGTGAGGGAAGGTAGTGGCTGAGTGGTAATGGCACTGACATAGTAACCCAGAACCCTGGGTGTTTATTCGGGGACATGGGTTTGAAACCCACCAAGGCAGATGATGCAATTGAAATCAGTCAAAATAAATCTGGAAACAAAAGCTGGCCTGAAACCCACCATTTCATCCCTATTGATTGTGGTAAGACCACATTTGTTCATGATGTCCTTTCGAGAAGGAAATCTGCCACCCTTGCCTGGTCTGACTACATGTGACTCCAGATGACTGCAATGTGGTTGGGTCTTAAGTGCCATCTGGGGAAATAGAGAAGGACGGTAATCACCGGCATAGCCACTGACTCCCACATCCCATGAACAAATAACAAACAAATGAATAAATTTTGGTAGGATAAACAGGGAAGTGACTTCTTACTTGAGAGGTTTGAGTCCAGGTGGAAGAGGAAGAAAGATTTTGAGTACAAATACATCTGTCGTCAAAATCTGTACCACAGATAACAAGGTTATTAAAAACAAGCCAAGCTTTAGGTTTTATTTCTAAAGGGACATATTTAAAACCAATGTTGACTACAGAAAGCTACAGAACAAGAGGTTTGAGAATTATGAATCACAGAAAAGTTAGCATTCAAGTTCAGCAAGTAATAGGGAAGGTAAGTGGAATGTCCCTTTATTACAATGGGAACAGTGTATAAAAGTAGGTAGGTATTGCTAAAACTGTACAAGCCATTAGTCAGAACACAGCTAGAAGAATGTGAACAGTTTTGAGCCCTTATCTAAGGAACTGGCATTGTACAGTCCAGAGAAGGTTCCCATGGCTGATACCAGGTATGAGAAAGTGAGAACTGCAGATACTGGAGATCAGAGTCAAGAGTGTGGTACTGGAAAAGCACAGCAGGCCAGCCAGCACTGGAAAAGAACAGCAGGCCAGGCAGCAGATTCCTCTGCTCCTTGGATGCTGCCTGACCTGCTGTGCTTTTCTCTCTCGACTCTGATACCAGGTATAGAGCGTCTCTGTTATCAGGAGAGGCTGAGTTGATTGGGCCTGTCCTGTTTGGAATGTAGAAGAATGAGAGGTAACCATATTAAAACATACAAGGGCTTGACAAGATAGAAGCAGAAAGGTTGTTTCCCTTGCAGGACAGTCTAAGACCAGTTGGCATAACCCCAGAATAAATGGTTCAACACTTAAGACACAGATCAGGAGGATTTTCTGCTCTCAGTGTTCTGAGTCTGTGGAATTCTGTACCATAGAGGGATATTGAAGCTGGGTCATTAAGTATACTTCAGACTGAGATAGACAGATTTTTACTCAGTTAGGAAATGGAGGGTTATGGGGAAAGGCAGGAGAGTAGAATTGAGGATTGTCAGATCAGCAATGATCCCATTGGATAGCAGAACAGATTCAATGAGCTGAATGGCCCACTTCTGCTGCAATGTCTTATGATCTTATAGTCTTACGGAATGTCTGTTACTTAGTGTAAGGTGAAGTTCTAGTCGCCACACTATGGGAGAAATGGATATATAGAGGTACTGGAGAGGGTGTAGGGGAGATTTATAATTGTGATACCAGAAATTTGCGGATGTATATATAAGGAAAGAACTGTCATAATGGTTCTCTGTTCCCTCTTGAAAAGAAATAATCTGGCTCGAGGTGTTTGAAATGCTTACAGTTCCTGATGGAGTGAATGCAGAGAGAATGTTTCCTGTTGTGGGAAAAATCATAACTAGAAGTCCTTAATGTAAGATAATTCCCAAAGGCTTCAATGAGGAATTCAGAAGAAAATAGGGACTTTGAAGCCACAGGGATAGGGTGAAGCCAACAGTTAAGGGAAAACAAGATATGTACATTAGAGAGAAAGGAATAATAGATTGTGATGAAGCAAGGTGGGAAAAGACAGCAGTACAGTACAATGATAAATGTTAACAAAAAAATGACCAAACTCAGAATTATTTTTGAATGTTATAAAGCTAATGAGAAAATTGTACGTGATGGAAATACAAACCAGTATCAGTGAAATGACACATTTGTTTTTTTATATCTTTTTAGGGGTCTCAACATAATCTAGCTTCTCCCTTTATAGCTAGTGATAGATTTCCAATGCCTTTAATCTAACAGGATTTGATATTTTAAGTTCTCCAATGAAATGTAACATTTAAATTGTGTCCTTTGTATAGATTTACAATGGTATTCGCAGAATTGTAAAGAGTTGCAGGAAGACTCAATCAGTGGGTAAGTGTCTTCAGTGTTCTCTTTATCTCACATCAGTTTAAAGCGTGAGTAGCAGGCTACATGATATTATGAGGAGAAAGTGAGGTCTGCAGATGCTGGAGATCAGAGCTGAAAATGTGTTGCTGGAAAAGCGCAGCAGGTCAGGCAGCATCTAGGGAACAGGAGAATCGACGTTTCAGGCATAAGCCCTTCTTTGAAGAAGGGCTTATGCCCGAAACGTCGATTCTCCTGTTCCCTAGATGCTGCCTGACCTGCTGCGCTTTTCCAGCAACACATTTTCAGTACATGATATTATGCATTGATGACTGACTCTCACAAAAAAAAGTAGTTTGTGCAATACTTAGTATGGAACATTGAACAGGATTGTTGAGAAGTAATGAGCTTTGGTTTAAGGGAGTTGACAAATTTGCTCTAGATATCATTCTTCACATTCAACCACTGTATATTACATATACATACATGTACACACATGTGTATGCACATAGACACATGTACACACAGACATACAAAACAATAGCACTTACATGCTACAAATACCCTACAAATATGTAGACATTTCAGCTGCATACACACACATTACAAACATGCATAAACGCATTATAGACACATACAATGTAGGATTTAATTTGTCTTTACTTTTCATGCCATTGGTATTCAAAGGACACACTTCAGCATTTCTGCCACCACCATGATGCCAATGCCAAACACATCTTTTCCTTCCCTCTCCCAGCATCATGCTCAAGGGACCATTCCCTCTATAACACCTGGATCCAATCCTAGGTCACTCAGTTGTCACGAGAGGCTGGACAGGGCCCCACTCTGCACAAAGTCCGACTGACTCGGAAACTTCCTTCCTCTGATCTCCTAACATTGGTGTATCAGAAAGATTAGCAACTTATTTTGCTGGGTACATCTTCCTTGGCCATCAAATCCTGGAGTGGGACTTTCAACCTGTAACTTCTGTTTCAGAGGCAGGTATGCACTATATAAAAAGAACTTCTCCCTGACTGTCTAGAGGCTTCAAACCTGGATGATGAATGGATGGTTGGAAAGAGTTGAGAATACCAATCTAATTATTTAGTATGGAGGTCCTTCTGTTTGCCAGACATAGCTCAGTAGATAGTGCATTTGGTTCCCACTCACAATGTTGTGGGTTCAAGCCCATGTTTGAACACACAATCCACTCTGGTTCAGTGTTAAAGCTGCCATCTTTTTGATCAGTTTTTAAAGTGATTTTTTTTTTTAATCTGTCCTCCTGCCTGGAGGTGAAATATTCCATCACAATATTTTGAAGAGGGGCAAGGTTTCCTGGGTAAATACTTGTCTCAAAATAAATTACAGTAAAAGAAAAATAATCTGTCATTTACCATTGTGGGATCTTGCTGTGTGCAAACTGGCTGATGAATTTCCAACTTCAGTGACTGCTATTGATTTACTATTAAGCTCTCTGAGACATCCTGAGGTGGTGAAAGCTACCTTAAAAATACATCTCTTTCTTTTTAAATAAATGAAACATAACAGGTTCTTGCACTCACAGTCAAAGTATTCAACTACATAAAACGCACTGCAAGAAAGGATTACTAAACAAACACACTGAGGCACATAAAAAAAAGGATATGGGCAGGAAGTAGGAATGATGGAACAGGCTCAAAGAGCTGAATGGCTCAATGATCCAATAATATATGATTTGATGTCTCCAGGGCAGCAGATGACTAAAAATGTGGTCAGAAGTATATAAAGACCAGAGGGGAAAGAGATAACCTTCCTTAAATTATTTCTTAGGATATGGATGTCATTGGATAGACCAACATTTATTGTCCACCCTTAATGAAGAGTTAGCCATATTGCTGTGTGTCTGGAATCACATGTAGCCAGACCAGATAAGGATAGCAGATTTCCTTCCCTAATGGCCATTAGTGAACCAGATGGTTTTTTTACAACAGGGGTTACATTCGACATTCGCATTTAAACTATTTTTTGTTTCAGGATTTTATTGAATTCAATCTTCACGATCTGCAATGGTAGGATTTGAATCCATGTCCCAGAAGTAGTGGCCTGGGGCTCTGGGTTATTAGTCCAGTGGCATTACAACTGCCTCTTCATACCTAGAGAGGATGAGAGCTGTAAAAGGGGAATTCCATAGCTTAGAACTTTGGCAACAAAATATGTCGGAGTGATGAAGATTAGGGATGGCTAAGAGACCAAAATTGGAGGAGTTGAGGGATCACAGAGGGTTGGAAGTTTACAGATAGAGGGGGCCAAGGCCTTGGAGGGATTTCAGAAGACCTTTAAAATTCGCAAGTTGCTAGACTGGATGCCAAAATGAATCACAGCCAATAACAACCTTCTATTTTTCTCTATGTTCCCCAGAATGTGAGTCAAGTGCTCCACAAGGCTTTTTGCTGTTCCGCCTTCTGGCTGCATTGAAGAGGAAGCTGGGAAGTATGCTGGGAGCTGTCTTCAGCCTACGGTTCAATAGGAAGGCACACCGAAGGGTACACTACTCACTGGAGCGGATGGTACCGAGAGCTAAGAAGCGACTGAAGCACAGGAGGTCCAGCAGGCATTACAAGAGGCACCGGATTCAGTACTTGCACTCAGCCAGTGGTGAGATCCTGTGTTACATCCCACACAAAATGGTAGCCTACCCATACGCTGCTGAGATCTCAACAGGTGTCCACAAGTATGGGGACTTCAACCTCATAGACCTGTGGAACTCCAGCTATTGCAGGTCTGGCTATAAGTGTGTGCGGTCAGTAAGAGATAAAGGCTTGAGGCGATCAGTTAACATAGCCAACTTCGAAAATAGACTCGAAATGAGACCCAGACTGCTGTCTTCAAATTACAGCTACAAAAGAATCCATTTCACCGAAAGCAATGATATTAGAACCCCACCCCCCGCTTGCTACCAGCAAAATAAAACCTGGGGTGTTGGAGGGGATGGGCAACCAGAGTGGCGAAGGTAAACAGAAGCAGAATTTTCTACGAGATTTTATAAATCAGAAGATATGAAAATGTGGAGCTTTTTTTGTTTCTATGCAATTAAAAAAAGTTGAAATGCTTTTTGATCGAGCCTTGTTCTTTCCTTTCTGTGTTATAGTCAGCTTGCTGGTACTGCCAGCACTCTGTTAGCCACTGAATGAGAAGTTGTTGGGTTAAAGCTACTACTCCAGAGACGTGTGCACATAAACCAAGCTGGCATTATCAATACCAGGATTCAGGAACCGTCACTTTTTCAGATGTGCCATCTTGCAGTTGATTAATTACACCAAGGTTCCACCCCCTCACATGCATTAAAACTATGATATGTGTTCGGGTTTCCCTCAGGCCGTGAAGAAAGCAATACAAATTCTGAGACTTTCAATTATTTTATACAAGTGCCAAGATGTGATATGCTCAAATACACAGTTGATAATTTTAGAGCGAGTGAAAATTTATCCTTCCATATCTCTGCTGTTGCCCACTTGCCCTGCAATTATTTTCTCTTCAGATAATGTTTTGGACAGAGCTTGAGTATTGCTGAAAAAAGGCAGATTTTAATGGAAACTTTTTCGTCTTACACTCATCAGGTCAATTTTCAAGAATGTATAAGTAAAGGGATAACAAATAAATGAATAAATGTTGTTCCTCTTTTGTATTTCTTAGTAAATCATTAACTTCTTAAAGAATAAAGAACAATACAGGACAGGAACAGACTCTTTGCACTGACACATTTTATCCTTCCATACTAAAACTACCTTCACTTACAGGACATATATCCCTCTATTCCTTTCCTATTTATGTATTTGTCTAAGTGCTTCTTGAATATTGCTATTGTGTTTTGCTTCCATTGCCTCCTCTGGTAGTATGTCCCAGGCATTCACCATCCTTTGTATGAAAAACTTGCCTCGCACATCTCTTTTAAAACCACTGCTCTCCCCTCCTCAAAACTGTTATTCTTGCAAGATGTCCTGATGAGTGCAAGATGAAAAGCTTTAACAAAATCTGTCCTTTTTCAGCAAAATCTCAGATAATTACACAATTCCTTTTGTAACTGAATATTCAATTGAATCAGTCTCCACCATCCTCCCAGATGTACTGCTACAGAATTCTCTATCTGAATAGACATTCTTTTTGCTGTTTTCCCTTGTAGTAAACTGATTAATGCTTTCTTGAAAGGACACATTTAAAATTTCATCAAAGGAACGGAGGATACATTTTCATGACTAATGTAATCCTATAGCACTGACAAGTCACATCTGATAAGCACAGAATTATTCCCTGTCTGGGAATAATTCAATTAACCCAGTAATTTTATAGCATTTATTGATGAAATGATGTGTTCATAAATTTTCAAATTTATATTGAATTAAACTGGAGGATAGAATCAGAACATCTTTAAGCACAAATGATAAATTTATGTTTCAGGATTAAATTAGCCTGGGAAAAGACCTATAGATATCATTCAAATGGAAATTACTTCTGAAACATTACTGCCTGGACAGGCTTTCATCCAATTTGCGCACAGTTATTTGCCCACAAATATCAATATAATAGTTAACAGATCATCTGTATTAGTGATGTAGTTCAGGGATAAATATTAGCCGGGGCACTGGAACTAGTTTTGCTGCCCTATTTCAAATTATTGCTATGGGATCTTTCTATATGGTCTGAAAAGGCAAAGTGGCCCTCAGTTTAGCATATGATCGAAAAGATGTAATGCCTGGCAAAGCAGCTGTCTTCAGGACCTCACCGGGAATGCTGCCTCAAATGGGAGTGAGACTCAAATCCACAACCCTCCACGTCAGAGATGAGAAAGCTGTCACTGAGCAATTGTGTTTTCTATGAATGAAAGTCTTGACTCCAATGCACATCTGTCATTGCAAACATCACAATTTGTAACTGAATATTCATTTGAGTTGAAATTTATACCAGAAAATAATATTTTAGAATCTTGTACCTGAGTAATTGGGACATGATAAGCTGAGTGGAGCAAGAATTGGGAGAAATAAGTGAATTTAGATATCTGGTTCCCAAAACGTTCCACCATTAAGGGGCTTCTTCACGTCATATCTAGGCCTGTTGTAGCCTCAATGTGAGAGATTGATTGGGATTATTCACTAGTATCATGTTGTAGAGAGAAATATCCAGGAGGAGTCTTGAGTTCTGATGTTCAGCAGTTCAAGTGACCTTTATTCAGCGCTCCATTACCACAACTGCGGGAGAGGGCAGAGCCCACCCTGAATCTGGATTTCATGTGGGCCCAGTTGCCCTCTTAATTACAGCTCAGATCAGATGAGAGGTTAATGACACTCTAACTTTCCTCAGCTGAATACAACATTTTTATACCTTTTGCTGTACAATAATTAAATGCAACATTGATATTATTGTGAGCGACATCCCCCTAAACTATCTGTCCAATCCAGTAAACAAATAACCAATGATGGGTAACTTTATGGACAGCCCTAGGTCTTCCCATAATCTCATAATATCTACCAGATACCCCCATCATCTGGATTTGGGATCTTACAATGCGTCTGACAGTTATACTCCTTCCCAGCCATTTGCCAGTTGCAACACATTATTTATCAAGAACCTAAATACTTGCTTATCACTTGGTTGTGAGTTTGAAGGCTGGTTGAGATACTGCAAAGCATTTCATGGATATTATACATTGTTGCAACTGAGCATCAGTGTTGAAGGGAATGAATGGTGAAGGTGTGGTTGCAGTGCCAATCACGTGAGCTGCTTTGTCCTGGATGGTGCCAAGTTATTGGAGTGTCATTGGAACTGCACTCATCCAGTCTGGCAGAGTATTCCATCACACTCCTGATGTGTGCCTTGTAGATGGTGCACAGTCTCTGGGGAGTCAGGTGGCTAGTTACTTGCTGCAGGACTCCTAGTCTCTAACTTGCTTTTGTCGCCACAGTGTTTACATGACCGGTCCAGTTCAGTTTATGATCGATGGCAGGTCAGGGGATGTTGATGGTAAGAAATTCAATGATAGCAATGCCTCTGAACCTAAAAAGAGGTTCCCTAGTAAACTCTTACTGGAGGTGGCTATTGTCTGGCATGTGTGTGGCATGAATGCTATTTTTCATCTGTCAGTGAAAATCTGAATGCTGCCTGGCTCTCCCTACAAGATGCTCCTACATTATTCTATATAGAAATGAATATCAGTGACTTGTTGACATTTGTTACGGTCTTACTAACTTGCTTCACTATCTTTATTGATTTGTGAGTAACAAGCTCAATTGCTCTCTACTTATGCAATCCTTCCAAATATTTAATTTCCAATAAGAATGACTTCCTCACATAGTAATATAGAATGCAAACAGGTAGAACCTGACCTGAAGAGAACCTGACTTGGAGAGACCCTATCCAGGGGAGAAGGGTTGGTATCTTTCTCTGGATAAGAGGCCTTAATTAGTTTATGCTGAACATGGTTAAACAAATGCTATAACTGAGAATTTACCTGCCCTCCTAGATCCATCCTATCCCCAAACTCTGGCTTCAGAGTTTATGAATTGTGTGCTATAGAACTGGAATTGACTTGTTTCATTAGCACACTTTCAGTTAGGACCATTTACAGAGCAATTATTTTTAATTTTTGACTGATATTTGCATGAATTGCCTTGAGACTAATTTGTTCATGAAAAATAAATTAACCATTAATATTTTAAAAGAACAGATGCTCTGATTCCACCCATCAGTTTAATGTGCAAGAGCCCCACAGGGAAAGTACTCGCTAAGACACATTGTTTTCATCAATAACTGGCATAAAGCTGCTGGTTCCCTTAGAAACCACTTGGTTACAGAATGGTCTTCTGGTAAAATAGAGTAAGCAATGATGCAAATCTCATTAACTGTCATAAGCCCCTTATTCAAATTATTGACTAATTTCCCACTGAGGTTCGTCTATGACAGTTTAAAGGTATTGCTGAGTGGAGCTCGCATGATGCACTGGTAGTGTCCTACCTTTGAGCCAGAAGACCCAGAATCAATTTCCATCTGCTGCAGAGGTGCATAGTAACTATAAACTGTTCAACTAAAAATATCTGAAGCTGTCGCTGAGAGCTGCAAGTGCTTCTGCAGCATTTTACAATAGCTCAGAAAACTGGTTTTGCACCAAATGAACTAAATTTTTGAAGTGTTGGTGACTGTTGTAATGTAGGAAATGAACCACCAATCTGTGTAGAGCAAGATTCCACCAAGAGCCAATTGTTACCCACTTGTAACTGGTGTCAGTTGATGGATAGTTATTGGTCAGAAAACTGGAGACAACTCACATTACAGTTTGAAATAGCTCTGCAGGGTATTTCATTTTATGTCCCCCCAACCCAGGACCCCTCACCTGCAAGATGGAAGCACCAACAGAGCAAGACTGTCTCAATGCTGCACGTGGAGAATTGGCCTAGCTTCTCAGCTCAAGCCTCAGCAGCAGACTTGGAACTAGTGACCTGTTGAAAGTGCAACTGAGCTGCAGCTAATGCTGAACCTGACAACTCTGTGTGTGCAGCAAGCAGTGGGAAGCAGCAACAGCAATCCTCGATCATGGTAAAAGACAAGCAAGGCCCTTCATTTGAGTGCAATCAGGAAAGGAGAGACACTGATCCCAAGAAGGTGATCAAAGCTTCAACAAGGACGCAAGCAGGTTAAAGGGACACCACTTAACTAACCAAAACTATCCTTCATTTTTAGGCTCTGGATGTTACTTGCAAAGGTGGTGCAGCTGCACAAGTGATCAAAGATGAAAGAAAATAACGTTCTCAGAGGATCAGATGAATCAAGGATAAAAATCCTGGCCAACCTTTTACACTTCCTGGTGAAACCAACTGTGCTGCCCCAATGACCTGCTCAATCCACCTGCCACCTATCTATCTCCATATAGAGAAATCTTCCTGAGCAAGAACTCCTCATCGACACCCTGAGCATCAAGGAATGGTAAACACAGGAAGAAGTCACCAGCAGGTTCCTTGAGATAAACCCTACGTATTGAATGGCAGTTTTTGAACCGTCTCTCTGGGAGTGGTCCTTTCTAAACAGGCACAAATCAACCCAGGGCCCCCTGTGTAGGCATACTCCACTGTTAGGGTCTCCTAACAAGCCCCTTATACACTTGCAAGCTAAGAGGTAGACTGATCACCTTAGTCTCAGTAAATGCAAAAGCACTCATTTGACATTTGCAAAATAAAAATGAAAGATTCTGGAACTCCTGAAAAATGTTTTATCTAAAGCATGGCAAACAGCAAAGGGGGGGGGGAGGGGTGGAATCACAAGCTGTTTAATTTCTCTCATTTCTCGATTCAAATGCTAAGAGTCACCAGTGACAAAAGACTCAGCTGGACCTGCCATTATAAATATGTATGTCAGAGCCCGGGAATCTTGCAACCATTAACCCACCTCTTGACTCCCAAAGCCAGTCCATCATTTACAAGGCGCAAGCCAAGAGTGTGATGGACGTTCTGAAGAAGGGTCACTGGACCTGAAATATTGACTCTGCTTTCTTTCCACAGGTGCTGCCAGGCCAGCTGAGTTTTCCCAGCAATTTCTGTTTGTGTTCAAGAAACTTGACACCATCCAGGTCAAATCTGGCCTGGCATCATTATCTGCAAACAAACATTCACTCCTTCCATCACTGATTCTCAGTAGCAGCAGTGTGTACCATCTACAAGATGCACTGCAGCAACTCATCAAAGTTCCTTCAACAACACTTTCTAAACCTGTTAACTCTATCCCCTAGAGGAAAATGGGCAACAGACACATGGGAACACCCACAACCTGAAAGTTCCATCCCGAGCCAGTCACCATCCCTGACTTGGCAATATATCACCATTGGGGTAAAAACAATGACTGCAGATGCTGGAAACCAGATTCTGGATTAGTGGTTCTGGAAGAGCACAGCAGTTCAGGCAACATCCAAGGAGCTTTCGAAGCTCCTTGGATGCTGCCTGAACTGCTGTGCTCTTCCAGCACCACTAATCCAGAATATATCACCATTCCTTCAGTGTTGCTGGGTCAAAATCCTCGAACTCCCAACCTCATACCACATGAACTGCAGCAGTTCAAGAAGGCAGTTTCCTTTACCTTGTCCTGGGTAATTAAGGATGGGTAACACATGCCGGTCTAACCAACAACATCCCATGAAGGGTTTTTAAAAAATCAAAAGGGATAATAGAAAAGAACAGGCAGCACCTGATGGATTTCTCTCCCCAGCTGAATGAATCCTGAAGTGTCATATTTGTAGTAAATTTTAATTGGAGATTTCCTCTTCTTGAACCTTCATTGTGGGGACAAACAACATCCCCACTAATTCATTATGGCCCCAATGCAATGATGTGGAAATTAGATTGTGACTGCTCATTGAGCTACAAAACAAAGAAATTGATTATTTTACCTCTGACCTAACCCACAGTCTGTTGGAAGTCAGATGGTAGGGCTGAGCTGGGTGGGTGTAATAAAACTGAAACAACAGCATATACACACATCTATCTGCAGTCAGCTAGTTATCTACAGTATTACATTATGGCAGGGGGTGGGGACATTGTTGGAAGGTCACCAACACAGTTCCCATTTAGCGAGTCAAATGTAGCTTCAGGAATGAGCAGAGCTATATGTAGCTCTGCTCATTCCTGAAGAAGGGCCTGTGCCCGAAACGTCGAATCTCCTGTTCCCTGGATGCTGCCTGACCTGCTGTGCTGTTCCAGCAATAAAGTTTCAACCTAGCTATATTGGTGTCCAACCTACATTTCCAGTCTACATTTGAACAGCTACGAGAAATGTAGGAGAAGAGATTTGGGAGTAGAAGATCTAAACCTTCTGTAACTCTTGGCATCCCCACCCCTGCCCCTCTTGATGTTGCAGCCTATATTTATTCCTGCTGAGTTTTTAAGGAACCTCACAGAGGAAGACAGAATCAGAGAGCTTTATGACAGGAACTGTAGAGCTTAGGACCTTGGAGCATGGCTTCCATTTGTGAAATGACAATTGGGAATGTGCAAGAGGCAACGGGAGAGGCGATGATCTACTGGTATTATTGCTGGACTATTAATCCCAGGTAATGTTCTGGGGACCAGGTTCGAATCCTACTATGGCAGAGGATGGAATTTGAATTCAATAAAAATTTGGAATGAGTAGTTTAGTGATGAGCATGAAACCATTGCTATTTTCAGAATAACCCATCTGGTTCATCAATGTCCTTTAGGGAACAGAACTGCCATCCTTACCTGGTCTGATCTAAATTTGACTCCAGATCCACAACAATGTGATTGACTCTCTGGGCAATTAGGGATTGGCAACAAATTCCGGCCTCGTCATCCTGTGAGTGAATTAAAAAAAAAGATTAGAGAACACAGTTATCTCAGATGGTTGTTGGCCTGCACAGGCTACAGGGATTTGGAAGGTTGGGACCATGGAGAGAGCAGAAGACAAAGGAGAAAAGAGTCTCAAGGATGTGGGGAAAAAAACGTCAATTTGATTGCTGATATGAACTTTTTAAACCAAATGGCATATTTCAGTGTTGAACTATTCCATGATGCCAACCAACACCACAAAGATAGATGAATTGGTTTTTGTCTCATTATTGCCTGTGTGAGCATACTGGGCACAAATTGGATGCCATGACTCCCATTTGATAACACAGAGTGCACTTCAAAAAATGCTCCATTGCAATAACGTACTTTGGACTGTCAAAGTTGTGAAGAGTGCTTTCTAAACTCAAATTGGCTCACTTTTTTTGTTGGAGGAGAAAGTGAGGACTGCAGATGCTGGAGATCAGAGCTGAAAATGTGTTGCTGGAAAAGCGCAGCAGGTCAGGCAGCATCCAAGGAACAGGAGAATCGACGTTTCGGGCACGAGCCCGATGTGACACATGCTAACTCTCTGTAGGAGGTATTGGTACAGAGCTGGAAGGATGAAAGCTAACTTCAAATGGAAAACTAGTCTCATTTATTTCAATTCATTCTCAGGAGGTGGGATTGTTGGCAAATTTATTGCTTTTCCTAGTTGACATGAGAAGATGGTGCTGGGACTTCCTGCTCATCAGGATGGAACTTATTTACTCGGAAGTTGTGAAAGATTCTATTGAAAAGCAAGCCTTCTTATTTCATTTGTTTTATGAAATGAATGGTCTGTTAGAAATCTGCTGTCCTTTAAGAAAGGAAACATGCTGCCCTTGACTGGTCTGGGTCTGATATGTGACTCCAGTCCATCAACAATATGGGGTGTGTTCGAACCCTCACTGATTTTTGTTACTTTTGATTTTTTTTTTCTCAATTATGGCATGGAGCTGTGAACTGGGAGTTGTTACTTGAGACTGACTTGTGGACTTTGAAACAGCTTGTGGAAAAATGAAAAGAACAGCCCAAAGAAGCTTTGTCTGTCTGTGAAGCCAGATGAGGAGGCGAATCGCAATTTGATTAAAATGGTTCCTATGGACACAGCAATCCCGGGAAAAGCATTCTGTTTAAACAGTTAGCAGAAATTGGCTATTAATTAGGCCAGTAGCTGGGAGTTAGTTCTGGCAAGTCTGGAAGAGACCCTCTGTTGAAGAAAATGCCAGTTGTTGAATGATAATTAAGGCCTCATGAAAAGACAATCAGCCTAACAGGCAGAACAAGAACAGAAGATGTTTGTTTTTCAGAATTGCATTTTTGTAGGAGATGAGCTTATCTGCAGAAAAATTTGAAAGTTCCCTGTCTAATCTGCTGCACCAGCTTTTCGAAGCCCAAAAAGTAGAAAGCTAAGTTAGAAGCATTGCTGGGTGAATTGAAGAGATTATCAGTTCCAGAAAAGCATCTACAGAGTATGCATCTATTCTTATGGAACATCATTAAAGCCACTTAATACTTAGCCAGATTTATTTTCTTTCATTTATCTCATTCATTTGTCTGTCTGTCTTTTGTGTGAATGGGGAGGGAAAACAAACTTTTCAGGTTGAAAGCACAGACATTAATTAGTTTACTGTGTTGTTTAATTATCTCCCTGCAAAAGTTAAAAATCACACAATACCAGGTTATAGTCCAACAGGTTTAATCAGAAGCACACTAGCTTTCGGAGCACCGCTCCTTCATCAGGTGATAGTGGAGGACACAATTCTAAGGCACAGAATTTAGAGCAAAATTTTACAGTGTGATGTAACTGAAATTATACATTGAAAAATACCTTGATTGTCTGTTGAGTCTTTCATCTGTTCGAATACCATGATAGTTTCACTTCTTTCATGTGTAAATCACAAACCTTTTTTAAAAAAGTTGCATTCTGAGGTTAACTGTAACAATGAATGTTAGCTGGACAATATGTTAAAGGTGTTCGCCCCCTGTGTTCTCTGTCTATGCCATGATATTTAGATTGTTTCTAATCTGAAAAGTGAGATAACAGAGTTTTACATGAATTCATTTACAAATGCCAGTTGTTAAGTGATAATTAAGGCCACACAAAAAGACAATCAGACTAACAGCCTTGTAGAACCAGAACTGCCTTGTTAGTCTGATCCTTTGTTTAAGATGGAAACTAATGATTTGCAAAGTCTGGTGAGGAACTACTGGAGTGGCTATTGGAGGGCCGTTGACATTTTAGTTTTATGTGATGCAAATACAGTGGTAGAAAGGCTGATGTGTTCGAGCAGAGTTGTAACAGGTGCCACTCTGTAAAATAGCAGCCAATTCAATTTACAGTAACGGGTTGGGCAATAACTGCTGGTGTTGTCCGTGAGACCCACCTTCTGAGAGTGACTTTTTGAAAGTGGAAATTTGAATTTGCAACGGTGCTATGGGTAGACGGATAAAAATGGGGGCTGAATACTCTTAAAGTATACTCTGATTTTGTCAGTGTACCAATGTAAAGGGAAAACCTTTTTTTCCATCCCTGTTCTCTTAAGGCCTTGATATTTCTTGTGAATTGTCCTGATGGGCGCAAGATGAACATTTTTAACAAAATGCGCCTTTTTTTCGGGAATACTCAACTGCTATACCATCAAATAACTATAAAAAACAGAAAGTGCTGGAGCAACTCGGTAGGTCTGATAGCAACCGTGTAGTAGAAATAGGGTTAACATTTCCAGTCTAATATGACTTTTCCTCGGAACCATGTGCTGCCAGACTTGCTGTTTGTCTGCAACCCTTTCTGGTTTCTTTTCCAGAGTATTTGAACCAAAACTTGTATCCCAAATCTCACACCTCTAACCCCACTTCACAAGCCTTTTCAATTAAAGAGAAAAGAAAATGCAATGTTGCCAGTCGGGGAATTACTGACGGGTTGCAATTTAAAAACAACTTGTTGCAATTTAATAATTAAAAAGACACAAATCTCCAAATCGATGGTTTGTTTTGGGGGGGGTGCGGACTTCTCGTTTTTTTAAATCAATTTTAAAACGGAAAGGGAATAGCAGGGTGTGAGATTGAATGGACATGGTCGGCGAAGGGGGTAGCGGTCGCTTTAAGAGTAGCGGATGCAACATTGTAACACGCTTGTTGATTCGAGGTCAGTTTCAATTGCCAATTCCCATGTGGGTTTCATTCATCAGAGAGGCCATGCCTGTGGACTGGATGCTGCTCACATAGGACGGTTCGTACGGCGCTTCCTGAAAACAGGACAAGGGGGGTGGAAGATAAAGGAAAGAGAGAGAAGAAAGGAAGGAGAGAGAGAATGTGAAATCACCCCGGGCTCTTTTATATTCTCTCTCTCTCTCTCTCTCTCTCCCCCCTTTCCCACACCATCTCCTCCCCTCTCCATTAAAATCGCTGGAAGATGGCGGCGAACGGATCAGGCACCAAGCCCTGCTCTGGTGTGGCTAAAACATCGGTGGAACTGGACTTCAGGTCCGGGGCTAGGATCGAAGACTTGAACCGGCTGATCCGGGAGTTCAGCAGGCAGGATCAGCGGGAGTATGACGATCACCGAGCCCTGGAAATCCACACCGCCAAGGATTTCATCTTCTCCATGCTGGGTATGTTCAAGCAGAGCTTTTTTTTAAAACGCGTGTCAGCCTGTGACCGTGATTGTCCAGAGCGAGGGAGAGCTCCTACTTTAAACATTTGAAAACAAAATCATCTTTTTTCCTTCCAATTTGCAATCTTTTTTTTGGGGGGGGGGGCAGTGTAGGTGCGTGCAGATAATTACTATCTCTTTCTTTGAGCCTTCAAGTACCTGTCTCAGTTAGGATTGAAAACGGAGATGATTTTAATTTAAAAGGGCAATACTGAGATTATTTTCCTTCAGTTCAGTTCCAGTGGCCAGGGTGTTGGAAAATAATTTAAATTAATTGTTTAATTCCCCCTGGCCAAACAATAGCTTAGTGCTGTGCTACAAGTGGGTCCTGTTTGCATCCGTCTGGAATTATTTTTAAATTCGGATCTGAACTGGATGGAATTGACTGGATAGAAGCAAATCTGGATCAGTGATCTAGTCAGAAATTCACTCCCTGTAAAACAATTGCCTTTTCTGCCCTGCCTGATAACGATCTTTTATCCGGCTCAAGATCCAATTACACTGTTCATAGATTTTTTTTTCCCCCTCCTAATGACATTGTCCACAGAACCAATCCTTCATCTCCCAAACTCTTGACTCGCTAGCTCCCTGGCTTCCAAAACGTGGAATCCTGCAATTCCCAATGCTCCTGGGTTATGGGAGAGAGGCAACTTTCTGTCAGCTAATTGTAACTTCCTGACTTAGCCTCTGTGAACTGCCTCCGGGATGTTATCAGATTCCGATACGGAATGCGTTTTGGGAATGACAAGTGGTTGTCGACACTCCTATTGTATCTGCTCCCGGCACCGCCTTGAGCTGTGAAGCAAGCCGATGTCGATTAAGATGAATGTACTCAGAATTTGAGCTGTTCTCTTCACACCAGTAGATACTCCATCAATATAAAATTAGACAAGCATTTGGGGAAAGCAGGCAATCTGCTGGCTGTAGTTTGTTCAGGCAGAGATTGTAAAGTTGTTGGCAAGGCTGTCAGTATAATAGTTCCTTACCTTTTGGCCAGGTATCAATTGAATTGAATTGAATCCATTCATTTAAAGGTCTCAATACAACCATTCTTTTTCTGTACTGAAAGCACTGTGAAAAATCAGACTTGCTACGGTTTTAATGCCACTGATGAAAAAGCCATGGTAACAACATGGTTTGGAGTGGTGGTGGTGAGTGGTAATGCCACTGGACAACTATAAGACATAGTAGCAGAAAGAGCATTTAACCCATTTTGGGAAAGCAAATCTTCACAGGACTTGTACACTTAATGGTCAGGTTCTAGAGCTTGAAAGTGGAGTCGCAGGTAGATAGGATAGTGAAGAAGGTGTTTGGTATGCTTTCTTTTATCGCTCAGAGTATTGAGTACAGGAGTTGGGAGGTCATGTTGCAGCTGTGCAGGACATTAGTTAGGACACTGTTGGAATATTGCGTGCAATTCTGGTCTCCTTCCTATCGGAAAGATGCTGTGAAACTTGAAAGGGTTCAGAAAATATTTACAAGGATGTTGCCAGGGTTGGAGGATTTGAGCTATAGGGAGAGGCTGAACAGGCTGGGGCTGTTTTCCCTGGAGTGTCGGAGGCTGAGGGGTGACCTTATAGAGGTTGACAAAATTATGAGGGGCATGGATAGGGTAAATAGGCAAAGTCTTTTCCCTGGGGTGGGGGTGTCCAGAACTAGAGGGCCTAGGTTTAGGGTGAGAGGGGAAAGATATAAAAGAGACCTGAGGGGCAACCTTTTCACACAGAGGATGGTACGTGTATGGAATGAGCTGCCAGAGGAAGTGGTGGAGGCTGGTACAATTGCAACATTTAAATGGCACATATGAATAGGAAGGGTTTGAAGGGATATGGGCTGGGTGCTGGCAGGTGGAACTAGATTGGGTTGGGATATCTGGTCAACATGGACAGATTAGACCGAAGGGTCTGTTTCCATTCTGTACATCTCTATGAACCCACTAAGTCTGCCCTGCCACTCAACAAGAACTTGTGTGATCTGATAATCTGCAGCTTCACTTTCCTGCCTTAACCCATAAACCTTGATCCCTTTTTTTGATTAAAAACGTGTCTATCTCAGCCTTAAATATACTTACCAATCCAGGTTCAGCCCTAAAGAATTCCACAGATTCGCTCCCCTCTGAGAGAAGAAATTTCTCCTCCTCTCTGTCTTAGATGGGTGACCTCTTAGTTTGAAATTACATCTCCCCGACTGAGACGGGTTAGCAAGGGGTAACAACCTTTCTGTATCTAAACCCGTTAAGTCCCCTGAGAAACTTCTAGTTCAGAACACCAGGCTTAAACTCTACAAACAGGATCAAGGATGTCTCGGAGAGGGTGCAGAATGTTCTCACGAGGGAGAGGAGCCAGCAAGAGATCATTGTCCACATTGGAACCAACGACATAGGAAGGGAAAAGGTTGAGATTCTGAAGGGAGAATACAGAGTTAGGCAGGAGAATAAAAAGAAGGTCCTTGAGAGTAGTAATATCTGGACTAATCCCGGTGCTACGAGCTAGTGAGGGTAGGAATAGAAGGATAGAGCAGATGAATACATGGCTGAGGAGCTGGTGTATGGGAGAAGGATTCGCACTTTTTTGGATCATTGGAATCTCTTTTGGGGTAGAAGTGACCTGTACAAGAAGGATGGATTGCACCTGAGTTGGAAAGGGACTAATACACTGGCAGAGAGATTTGCGAGAGCTGTTTAGGAGAATTTTAAATTAGTAAGGGGGGGGATGGGACCCAGAGAGATAATGAGGAAAGAAATCAATCTGAGATTGGTACAGTTGACAACAGAAGCGAGTCAAACACTCAGGGCAGGTAGGGACAGAATAGAGAACAAGGTAGGACTGATAAATTAAACTGCATTTATTTCAATGCAACAGGCCTAACAGGGAAGGCAGATGAACTCGGGGCATGGTTAGGAACATGGGACTGGGATATCATAGCAATTACAGAAACATGGCTCCGGGATGGACAGGACTGGCAGTTTAATGTTCCACGATACAAATGCTAGAGGAAGGATAGAAAGGGAGGCAAGAGAGGAGGCAGAGTGGCGTTTTTGATAACGGATGGCATCACAGGTATATTGAGGAGATATTCCCAGAAATATATCCAGGGAGGTTATTTGGGTGGAACTGAGAAATAAGAAAGGGATGATCACCTTATTGGGATTGTGTTATTG
>NC_057722.1:62334121-62356143 GCF_004010195.1 Chiloscyllium plagiosum
TTGTGTTATTGACACCCCCCCCCCCCCCTTAATTTTGAGAAACAAATTTGTGAGGAGATCTCGGTTATCTGTAAGAATAATAGGGTGGTTATGGTAGGGGACTTTAACTTTGCAAACATAGACTGGGACTCCCATAGTGTTAAGGGTTTGGATGGAGAGGAATTTAAGTGTGTGCAATAACATTTTCTGATTCAATATATGGATGTACCAATTAGAGAAAGTTCAAAACTTGACCTATTCTTGGGAAATAAGGCAGGGCAGGTGACTGAGTTGTAGTGGGAGAGCACTTTGGGGCCAGCGACCATAATTAGATCTATTAGATTTAACATAGTGATGGAAAAGGATAGACTAGATCTAAAAGTTGAAGTTCTAAATAGGTGAAAGGCCAATTTTGATGGTATTAGGCAAGAACTTTCAAAAGCTGATTGGAGGCAGGTGTTTGCAGGTAAGGGGATGGCTGGAAAATGGGAAGTCTTCAGAAATGAGATAACAAAAGTCCAGAGACAGTATATCCCTGTTAGGGTGGAAGGAAAGGCTGGTAGGTGCAGGGAATGCTGGATGTCGAAAGAAATTGAGGGTTTGGTTAAGAAAAAGAAGGAAGCATATGTAAGGTATAGACAGGACAGATCGAGTGAATCCTTAGAGTATAAAGGCAGTAGGAGTATACTTAAGAAGGAAATCTGGAGGGCAGAAAGGGGACATGAGATAGCTTTGGCAATTAGAGTTGAGGAGAATCCAAAGGGGTTTTACCCTTTTTGTCCTTAAATGTATTTGTAACGAGGGAGAGAATAGGACCCCTCAATGATCAGCAAGGCAACCTATGTGTGGAGCCGCAGGAGATGGAGCAGATTCTAAATGAGTATATTGCATCAGTATTTACTGTGGAAAAGGATACGGAAGATATAGAATGTAGGGAAATAGATGGTGACATCTTGAAGAATTTCCATATTACAAAGGAGGAAGTGCTGGATGTCTTGAAATGCATAAAAGTGGATAAAGCCCCCAGGACCTGATCAGGTGTACCCTAGAACTCTGTGGGAAGCCAGGGAAATGATTGCTGGACCTCTTGCTGAGATATTTGTATCATCGATAGTCACAGGTGAGGTGCCGGAAGACTGGAGGTTGGCTAACGTGGTGCCACTATTTAAGAAAGGTGGGATGGACAAGCCAGGGAACTATAGACCAGTGAGTCTGACGTTGGTGGTGGGCAAGTTGTTGGAGTAAACCCTAAGGGACAAGATATACATGTATTTGGAAAGACAAGGACTGGTTAGGGATAGTCAACATGGCTTTGTGCATGGGAAATCATGTCTCACAAACTTGATTGAGTATTTTGAAGAAGTAACAAAAAGGATTGATGAGGGCAGAGTGGTTGACATGATCGACATGGACTTCAGAAAGGCATTCAACAAGGTTCCACATGGGAGACAGGTTAGCAAGGTTAAATCTCATGGAATACAGGGAGAACTTGCCATTTGGAAATAGAACTGGCTCAAAGGTAGAAGACAGAGGGTGGTGGTGGTGGAGGGTTGTTTTTCAGACTGGAGGCCTGTGATCAGTGGAGTGCCACTAGGATCGGTGCTGGGTCCACTACTTTTCATCATTTATATAAATGATTTGGATGTAAGCATAAGAGGTATAGTTAGTAAGTTTGCAGATGATACTAAAATTGGAGGTGTAGTGGACAGTGAAGAAGGTTAACTCTGATTACAACAGGATCTTGATCAGATGGGCCAATGGGCTGAGAAGTGGCAGATGGAGTTTAATTCAGATAAATGCAAGGTGCTGCATTTTGGGAAAGCAAATCTTAGCAGGACTTATACACTTAATGGTAAGGTCCTAGGGAGTGTTGCTGAACAAAGAGACTTTTGAGTGCAGGTTCATAGCTCCTTGAAAGTGGAGTCACAGGTAGATAGGACAGTGAAGAAGGCATTTGGTATGCTTTCCTTTATTGGTTAGAGCATTGAGTACAAGAGTTGGGGGGTCATGTTGTGGCTGTACAGGACATGGGTTAGGCCACTGTTGGAATATTGCATGCAATTCTGGTCTCCACCGGAAAGATGATGTGAAACTTGAAAGGGTTCAGCAAAGATTTACAAGGATGTTGCCAGGGTTGGAGGATTTGAGGTATAGGGAGAGGCTGAATGGGCTGGGGCTGTTTTCCGTGGGCTTAGGGGTGACCTTATAGAGGTTTATACAATCATGAGGAGCATGGATAGGGTAAATAGACAAAGTATCTTCCCTGGGGTGGGGGAGTCCAGAACTAGAAGGCATAGGTTTAGGGTGAGAGGGGAAAAATTATAAAAGTGACCTAAGGTGCACCTTTTTCACACAGAGGGTGGTATGAGGGTGTATGGAATGAGCTGGCAAAGGAAGTGGTGGAGGCTGGTACAACTGCAACATTTAAAAGGCATCTGGGCAGGTATATGAATAGGAGAGTTTGGAGGGATATGGGCCGGGTGCTGGTAGGTGGGACTAGATTAGGTTGGGATATCTTATCGGCATGGACAGGTTGGACTGAAAGGTCTGTTTCCGTGCTGTACATCTCTGACTCTAAATAGATTCAAATCCCATCATGATGGATTAGGACATTTTAAATTCAGCAAAAAAACACTGGAGTAAAAAGCTTGTCTAATGGCGGCAATTTAACCATTGTTGCTTGTTTTCAAAATCCAGCTAGTTCACTAACGTACTTCTAGGGAAGGAAATCTGCTATCCTTATCTGGTCTGATAAATGTGACTCCCGACCCACCACCTTACTACCGACTCTTAACTGCCATCTCAGCAATTAGGAATGGGCATTAAATACTGGCCTACTCAGGGATGCTCACATCCCATGACCAAATAAAGAAAACCCAGCAGAGTTAAGAGTGGCGGTGATTAAGTGATGAGAGTGATATCATGTCATTTGAGGGGTGGGGGGGCACAATGGAGATTGGGAAACAGATTTTGGAAAGGTGCAGAAGCCACAGGGTAGTAGTCATGGGCGATTTCAACTTCCCAAATATTGATTGGAAGCTCTTTAGTTCAAGTAGATTGGATGGGGTGGTGTTTGTGCAGTGTGTCCAGGAAGCTTTTCGAACTCAGTATGTGAATTGTCCAACCAGAGGGGAGGCCATATTGGATTTAGTACTCGGTAATGAACTGGGACGAGTGATGGGCTTGTTAGTGGGTGAACACTTTGGTGATGGTGACCACAATTCTGTGACCTTTCACCTTGGTTATGGAGAGAGATAGATGCGTGCAACAGGGTAGTGCCCTCGCACACCTTGAACTCGTGTCCCCTAGCAATTGACCCTTCGACCTTGAGAAAAAGCCTCATACTTTCCACTCTATCCATGCCATTCACAATCTTATAAAGTTTGACCAGGTCGCCCATCGGCTTCCTGCATTCCAGTGAAAACAAATCAACTCTATTCAACCTTTCCTCACAGCTAAAATCCCCCATATCAGGCAACATCCTGGTAAACCTTTTCTGTTCCCTCCCCAAAGATTCACCCTTCTTCTGAGAATGTGGTGACCAGAACTGTACGCAATATTCCCAGTGTGGCCTAATGAAAGTTCTGTAAAGCTGCAGCATAACCTGCCTATCCTTATACTCAATGAATAAAAACAAATCACTTTAGAACCATTCTGGTAAATACAGTACATAGTTTGAAACAAATTGACATTTATAGCCTTTGATATGACAATTGTTGTGAGATTTGAAAATTCATTAATTGGCTATGGAGTATTTTGAGACGTCCTGAATTTACTGCTACACTTCCCAACACTACAATGTGACCGCACTTCTGAAGGACTGAATTGGCTGTCCAGAGCTCTGTATTGGTGAAACTTGGGGCAAAAATAGGCCATTCAGTCCTTCCAGCCTGTTCTTCCGTTTCACATAGTCATTGTGTGATAACTATGTGATCTGCTTGTATTGCTCACAAGACAAAGCTTTCCACTGTGTCCCGGTACATGTGACAATAAATTCAATTCAATTCATTGTCTCTTAAACATAAAAATCCATCTCTTTCTTGAATATAATCAGCAACTTGGAATCCACAGCTTCTTGTGGTCACACACTTCACAGACTGACCAGCCTCTGCATGAAGAAATATTTCCTCATCTTAATCCTCAATGGCCTAACAACCTGTCCTCAGACTGTGTCCTCTGGTTTTAAACTCCCCAACCTGGGAAAATATCCTCCCTACAATCTAAACCCCAGAACAGTGAGCTGTCAGTCCTGTTCATGTTTCAGCCAAGTTTCTGTAAAAGCTCTGAAATCCCAATCCCATGTACTTAAACACACTCTGAGTTTATCAGCCTTATCTGGAAGACCCCTTGCACTGAAATAAATGCAATTTCGTTCTTCAGAGTTACAATGTACCCTGATTCTCTCTTTTCTTTCTTTTCTAATTGGTGTGCTCTCTTCACATTCAGAACCTTCCCCACCAACCTTTCTATTTACGCCATGACTTGTAATTCCTCCACTCTCCTCTCTATCTGTATAAAGTCTCTTTGGGTGGAACGAGCAAAGCTCCCTGCTAAGATATGGGTCCCTTTCCAGCTCGGGTAAGACCTATCCTCTTTGAACAGGTCTTTTCTGTCCCAGAGGAGACTCCAATGTGTGCAACTGGACTTGAAATCATACAGAACTGAGATTCCAGACAACATCTATGTTGATCTTAGCTGGGCAGTTGTAGGGGTGGCACAAGTTGAAGGAAAAATTGAGGACTGCAGATGCTGGAGATCAGAGTCAAAAAGTGTGGTGCTGGAAAGGTGTGGTACTGTGGTCAGGCAGCATCCGAGGAGCAGGAGAGTCGACGTTTCAAGCATAAGCCTTTCATCACATTCACGGTGAAGAGCTTATGCTCAAAACATCGACTCTCCTGCTCCTCGGCTGCTGCCTGACTGGCTGTGCTTTTCCAGCACAACACTACGTGGCACAGTTGAAGTCAACCTTCCTGAGGTAGAACAGGTAAGTGTTTGCACTTGATGCGGATAACTGGTCCCGTCTTGGAAACTGGTTTCTGCTGAGCACAGACGAGAGCATGATTTGAGGTGGGAACTTGACTGTCAGAAAAAGCTCCCAAGAAGCAGCTCCAAAGGAATTTTGAAGTCTGGCAGCACTGAGGGACTTGCATCTCAGCAAGTGCCTTCAGCTTTGAGCCAAGGGGGAAGTGGGTGGAAGTGTGGACAAGCCCCTGATCTCTCCTCGTGATGCTCTCTTGGGTGCAAAGCTCACCACCTCTTCTTGAAAGTGGTCCCTTTGAAGACAGGTGCAGGCAGCAGCCGCTTGAGTTCCTCCTCTTCACCCCCCCCTCCATTAGCCCTCCCCACCATCACCAACGACATCTGCCAACACGGATGAGGTTGGAGACGATGTGGTTTTGCCAAGAGGCTCCTTCACCTCATCCCAACAACAGTCTACTCACTCTCACTGGATGTCATTTCTCTGCTTTGCAGAGAAGATTTACCAGGATGTTGCCTGGAATTGAGAATAGGTCGTACGAGGATAGGTTGAGAGTGCTAGGCCTTTTGTCATTGGAACGGCGAAGGATGAGGGGTGACTTGATCGAGGTTTATAAGATGATCAGAGGAATAGATAGAGTAGACAGTCAGAAACTTTTTCCCCGGGTACAACAGAGTGTTACAAGGGGACATAAATTTAAGGTGAAGGATGGAAGGTATAGGGGAGATGTCAGGGGTGGGTTCTTTACCCAGAGAGTGGTGGGGGCATGGAATGCACTGCCTGTGGGAGTGGTCGAGTCAGAATCTTTGGTGACCTTTAAGCGGCAATTGGATAGGTACATGGATGGGTGCTTAAGCTAGGACAAATGTTTGGCACAACATCATGGGCAGAAGGGCCTGTTCTGTGCTGTATTGTTCTATGTTCTATGTTCTATATCTATTCTCACTGTACAATATGTGATTCAAAATAAGGTTAAGATATGTTTTTTTAAAAAATGTAAATTTACTCGTCAGAAAAAGAATTACAGCAAAGAAACTGACCATTCGGCCCAACTGATTTAATTCTGTTGTTTGTCAGTGAGGTCGCCCCCATCCCCACCCGGTCTTCATCCTGTACTATCACCCCATCCTCTATCCTCTTCCCTCTCCTGTGTATCCAGTTTCCTCTTAAATTACTGCCATGATATGAGCAGCGTTGAGGTCAGTGTGTGATCCCGGTGGTTGCTGAACTCCCTGTTCAGTGACTGGAGTTCTGGTGTAAATGTATCTTTTGGCACTTCACTTTAACCGTTTGCGGTGTGCTATTGAGTTTGGCATTCTCACCACTGTTTGTGCAAAGAAGTTCAAAAATAGTTGTTTGGTAATAGAAAGTTTCAGTATTGCTGAATAAAAGACGCGTTTTGTTCAAGCTTTTCAACTTGTTCAAAATATCATGAACCAGGCCAGACCTCCCCCTCAAAATATTTTAAGAAGGTAGCCTATACCCTAACTTTTTCTTATTTTAGCAGTAAAATGAAGTACTTGTTCCAGATGTGATGCGAACTGGTCAAACCACAGTTTATTTAAGCACTGCAATTAAAATGCAAACAAAAAGATTAATTTAGAATGACTTAACTATTGGAAAACTTAACTGAATAATAAATATAGTACTTATTAACTGTTACAATATAATAACATCCTATAAACGCACACCTTAGCAAAAAGGTAAATTCAGACACAGACCCTTACGGCAGTTCTCCTGTGTGTAATGAAGTTAGGAATCACACCTTTTCACAAAATGTGAAATGTTGGCTCTTCCATAAATGGCAATTAATACTGGACCAATAGTAAATTTAAAATTTGAGTCTGATTGTCCTTGCATTTGTTTTCGTGAGCGTAAAGGGATGTTGGACAAAAGCAGGTAAATAGGAGTTAAGTCACAGATCTACCATGATCTCATTGACAGAATGGATTTGAGGGACTAAATGGCCTCTTTCCATTCCTATATTTCTATGGCATAGATCTATCACCATACAACAGAACAGTGTATAATACAGAACACATATGATGCTGACTACCATGATAAAGTCGTATGGAGGCATCTTCTGTATAAATGTTCAGTGAGGTTCGGTACTAAAATGGGAGAGTGGAGGTTTGAGACAGCAGCTTCAGGAGAGGTCAGATATCTTACAGCAGGATGTCAGGGCTCGAGCAAAACTTTCCGTCTTTACAGGTGCACTGACTTATAAAGTAAAGTGCAATGTATTGTTTGTGCAATATCCAGGTGAGAGGATGGACCTTAATCCTTACAGTTAAGTTCAGCATGTGTGCTTCAGGGAATCTATTAATGAAGGTCAGTGAGCTAGCTCAGCCTCTCCAGTATAGGATGTAAAAAACACAAATGATGAAATGTTCCTGGAGTTTATCAGCATTTGGGAAAAGAAAAGGTCAAATTCAGGAATGGGTTCCTCCCTTTGGATAGTTCCAGTGAATGCTCCCAACAAAATCGCCTGCCCTTTTCTGTTGCATACAATGCAAGCATCCTTTGCACTTCTTAAGGATTTGCAATGGTCTCTCACAGCGGTCAGGACATTGTTGCTGTGAAGGGATTTATTTTAATTCCTTTTGCTCCAAATTCTTTCATTAATATTTCTTCCCCTCCCCCCGCCACACACACACACACACACACACCAAGCTGCAGTCTTCTTGTAGTGAAATATAGCCCATTGGTCTGAAATATTCAGCCAACTCTGGGATATAGGAGGAGGTGATGGCCCAATGGTGTTATCACTGGACTGTTAATCCAGAGACACTGATAATGTTCCAGGGTCCCGGCTTCAAATCCTGCCACAGCAGATGGTGGAATTTGAATTCAACAAAAAGAAATCTAAAATTAAGTGTTTAATGATAACCATGAATCAGTTGTCGATTGTTGGGGGAAAAAAAACGATCTGGCTCAGTAATGTCCTTTTTGGGGAAGAAAACTGCCATCCTTGCCTGGTGTGGCCTACATGTGACTCCAGACACACAGCAGTGTGATTGACTCTTAATTGTCCTCTGGGCAATTAGGGATGTCATAGACATCTTCATCCTGTGAATGAATGGGGGTGGGGGGTGGGAAGTAAAGCAGCTTGCATTTATATAACAATCTTTATACTTTTCAAAAGGTTAAATGACATTTTCTGGAAGTGGTGATTGCTGAAGAGAGAAAATAGCTAAAACGAATGGGTAATAATAAATTTGTTTGTTTTTTCTTGAATTAAATTTGGTTCAGAATAGTAGGGTTTGAGGTCTTTAAAATACGGCAGATGTGGGATGTATGGGTTGATGGAGGAGTTTCAGGAGTGGATGGAAGTTAGTTGGATACTTTTCAGCTAAGTGAGGCAGGGTGGAGGAAAAGAATGGGATGGCTTTGGGTGGATGAATTGATCATTTAAGATATTGGTTGGAGTATTTGTATAAAACATCCTTTCTGGTTAACTAGCTATGAATTATTGTTATTTCAAAGAACTTGGTTAAGTTTGTGTCACAAAAAGCTTACCAACTCTGGGATTCTGCAGAATTCATCTTGATTTAGTACTTGTTGCTCTGGGGGTTACTTCGAGAACTTGTGGAGCAGAGGAAAATGAATGTTATTTGAAGTATAGATTGGGATAGAGTCACTGCAGCATAGAAAGAGGCCATTCACTCCATGAATTCCATGCTAGCTCTCTGTATAACAACCTAGTCAGTCCTATTCTCTCTCGTTATCCCTGCAACCTCATTAATTTATTTCTCTTGTGTGTCTATTGGAGTTTCTTCTGATTTTATTCCTCGTCTCCACTCCAATCGTAAGCCCAAGTTTCAGATCATTAAAAATCTGCATATGTCAAAAAAAAATCTTCCTGTCATCCTCCATTCAACTCCTGCTCAAAACCATATATCCACGTCCCGTTGTCCATGGAAGCTCAGCTATTATCTGGCTGAAAGGGGTTTAATGGCCATCTCCTGTTTGTTTTTTCTGTAGCTAGTCTTTCCTGGAACTGGTCACTCGCCTGTCACCAGAGGCTGTAGGTTGAGCAATGGGACTCTGCATCAGTCTTAGCTGATTGAGAGACTCTGCCACTTCTCCTACTGCAGGCATATTAGAAGGATTTACAGGTTGATGTCAGCTTGTTTGACTGTGTCATATACATACCTTCCTTTGTTATCAATCCCTGCAGGGGCACTTGTACCTGGACTTTCTGGCTCAGAGGCAGGGTCACTGCCACTGTACCAGAAGTGCACCTACATTGATTCTGATCTGTTGATTTGTATTCTCCCATTTTATTGAATGAACTTTCATAGAAATTCATTCATTGGGATATGGGCATCGTTGGTACAATCAGTATTTGGTGCCCATTCCGAACTGCCCTTGAACTAAGAGGCTTGCTATGCCATTTCGGAGAGCAGTTAAAAGTTAAATACATTGCTGTCAAAATAATGAGTCCCAGTGTTTCCCAACATCATCTCTGTAGTGTAACTCTAATTTTATGACTGTTCAGACCTCTGTTCCATGGACATAATTTATCTCTGTTCCTCCCTACAGAGCTATCAAATTCTTTCATCATTTTAAACCATTCAATGAGATCACCTCTCAAAGCTCTGAGCTGTGCTGTGCTTTGGATGAGATGTTGAAAGCTGAAGAGAGGTCTGTTCCCTTGAATGGAAATGAATGATCGCACAGGTGTGATTTTGAACAAAAGCAGGAGAACTCACCTTAGGCTTCTCTACTAACTTATCCAAACGTTTGGCAGTTACCTGTATTCTTCATGACAACACGTTTACTGGTCAGAATGCAGATGCCATCCAGTCAGCAATCTCTTCTCATGTGGTATGAATTGTTGTTCCTTTTGAGCTTTGATATTTTGGCATTGACCTTGATGAATGGAAGACAAAAACTACAACCGATTGTTAGCAAAACTGAGATCCTGCGTCACCAGATGACTTTATTCTTCAGCCAAAAACAATTTAAAAATTATTTAAAAATTTAAAAAAATTTTTTAAAAAAAATCCTACAGCAAAGGGACTGCAGTATTTTTTAAAAAAAAAATTTTTAAATTTAAAAAACTTTTACAATTCTGATTGCTGTCAGACTACTGTGTGGAAAATTGGCCACTCTGTATCCCAACATAGAAAATAAGGGTAGGAACAGGCTATTCAGCCCTTTCTAATACATTCCACCATTTGATATGATCGTAGTTGATCATCCAAGTCAAAACTCTTCTGTTCCTGCTTTCTCTCTATACCCTATGGTTCCTTTCTCCAGAAGAACTATATTTAACTCCTTCCTGAAAATATTTAATGTTTTGCCCACACCCAATTTCGGTAACAGAGAATTCCACAGGGTAACAGCTCTCTAGGTAAAGGAATTTCTCCTCCTCTCAGTCCTAAATGGCCTACACCCTATCCTTAAATTGTGACTCCTGGTCTACAGACAACAGTAACCACACTTCAGAAATTACTTTTACCCGAATGCGTTTTGTGATCTGAGATTATGACCGAGGCAATAGAAATGCATTTTTTTTAAACCACAAATCAGGCTCTTGTTCTCAGGTTTATGGCCTCAATAATAAATGTTTTTGTTTAACTGCTTTTAGATCTGGCTGTGTGATTAAATACAAGCCAACAGTGACTCTAGGAAAAAATGCTGTTTATTATATACAAAGCATCTTATTGTAGTGCTGAAAGTTGTGGATTTTCTACTAGTGAAACGATGGGCTTTTGTTTCCAGTCCCTGGTATAAGTTGCTGATTGCCCCATTCAACGATACAGGAATGTCAGGCCTGGTGATGTGAAAGGGGATTAGACCAGATCACAAACACATTCCTCGAGCTCACAACAGAGTGATGAAGTCAGCTATTGAGCAATTGCACCAGGCCATGTTGGAAATGTGTGCACAGACTGGGTGGGGTGTGGAATGTTCAGGCCCTCTCCTAAAACTCACCAATCTTTCCTGTGTCTCTACACCCTCTTGCATCATTCCATTCTGAACCAACCGTACCCACCATGGAATTATACGCCAAGCTAGCAACTTCAACCAATCAGCACTGTAATTTTGAAGGAGGATTTGCTTTATTTGCCCTTTTACAGGGTTAAGGAGAGCCTTGTCAACATTGTAACATTTTAAACGTACTTCAATAGGGAAGTGCTTATTCATTAGGAACAGCATACATATTGGCTAAAGTTAAAGCTCGTAGAATTGAGGCAAGTAACCGACTTTGTTAGAGGACTGCTTCAGTGTAAAATACAGTAAGAATAATGAGCAGTGACACCACACACAGAAGGATCTATACTTTAACCTGATCTATTCATTGTTTGTTAACTCAATAGAAAGCCATATAATCAAGTTTGCTAATGATGACAGATCAGTGACTAAGGTCATTTTGTAGAAAGGATATAAAATAATCATGATATTATTAAACTAGGGGTGTGGGTGAAATTGCAGCAGATGGATCTAAATACGAGTAAATGTGAGTGCATCCATGATGGACCAAAGATTGATAGTTTATTTTTAATAATGTTAAGTTTAGAGACATTTGGAGGTGCAGAGAGATTTAGGACACAGGTTGATTAAAATATCATTTCCTTTCTGTTGTTCATGCATTGTGGGTATCGTTTGCTTTTTATTTACCATTGTAAATGTCCTTGAGAAAGTGGTGGTGAGCTGCCTTCTTGAACTGATGCAGTCCCCTGGGTGTAGAAACACCCATAGTGCTGTTTATGAATGGTACTTGTCACTTGTCTGCTCAAGCCTTGATGTCGTCCCGTATCTCCCCCCCCCCCCAGTCGAAGCACAACACTTAGAGGTACAGTATGGTTTTACTGTCTTTATCTTTATTCTGGGCCCTGGAGGGGGAGAGAGAATGTTCGCCTGAGTTCTCTGTCTTCTCTGGAACAGCAGAGTCTTAATGAATTATATAGTCACTTACAGGGAGGAGCATCCAGTTAAGGCAACATACATATTATTTGGGTGACCGTTACTATTGGTGAGTGTCAATAGTAAAGATTAAGCCATCTGGTGTTACACAATGTTCTTAGACTTAACTGGCTTCACTTAATGAATACTTTTCACTTTGTTAATTGATTTTACATACTGAATGCTTTTTCATCTTGTTAAATGTCTGTACATAATGAATGCTTTTCCACCTTGTTAACCCACTGCCCTTGCCTCCAGTACGTCATCGTTTACTGCAAGTTCTTATCTGATCTGAGTCATGCTAGCTGAACCTTTTGTTTCACAAAACTTAACTCTTTTCCCCTACCTGCTCATACCTTATACACTTTCTCATTGTCAGTGTCAAGGATTTGCTACATTTGGTCTTGGATTGCTTTTGTAACTGAGGAGTCACAAATGGTGCTGAATGTTGTGCAATCATCAACAAACACAATCTTCCAAACTCATAATGGAGGGAAGATCATTGATGAAGCATTTCGGACATTGTCCTGAAGAACAACTGCAGAGATGTCCTGGAGCTGAGGTGATTGATCTTTAACCATTACGGCCACCTTCCTTTGTGCCAGGAATGGCTCCCATCACCCACCTCACTGATTCCCATTGACTGCAATTTTACTTGGGCTCTTTGATGCCACACACTGTCGAATGTGGTCTTGACGTCAAGGGCAGTCATTCTTCCCATGCCTTTAGAATTTAGATCTTTTGTCTGTTTGGACCCGCTGTATTGAGCTTAGAAACTAAGTGGTTCTGGCAAACTGAGCATCGGTGAGTAGGTTATTCCTGAGCTAGTGTCTCCTCTCTTACTGATGATTGAGAATAGACTAATGGAGTGTAATTGGCCAGGTTGGATTCGTCCTTTTTTTTTGTTGTTTTCATAAACATTATATACCTAGGCAATTTTCCTGTTGTTGGGTAGAAGATGACCATGTTGCAGCAGTACTGAAGTCACTTGGCTCAGGGTGCGGGTAGTTTTTCGCACTGTTTTCAGTATTAAATGCCTCTGGCTGTATGTTGATATCACGTGGAGTGAATCTAACTGGCTGAAGATGACTTCTGTGATGTTGGGAACTGCTGGAAATGGCTGAGATGTCATCCATAGTTGGTTATAACCAGAAAGGCTAATGGGGTTTTAACCTCAGTGACTGGAAGGATGAGATATATGTAGAAGATGTATTGGGACAGCAATGGAATGCCCTGGATAGACTATATTTAACTTATTGTATATAGTTCTGTGCTCTGTAACTTAGAAAGGAGATACTGATCTTGAACGGAGTTAAAAATCACAACACCAGGTTAAACCTATCGGACTATATTTGGAAGCACTAGCTTTCGGAGCGCTGCTCCTTCATCAAGTAGTTGTGGAGAATAAGACCATAAGATGCAGAATTTATAGTTTAAAAAAATTAGTGTCATGCAACTGAAATGATATATTGACCAAACCTAGATTGGTGTTAAGCCATTCATCTTTGAGAATGGGTTGCAGGTGTCAGTTCATTAGTATGTAAATCCCAGAACTACTTTTAAGTCACCTTCACGAGATAACTTTAGGTTTTATGACAAAAGGTGACACCTCAGCTCAGACAATGCATTAAAGGTGTGAGGTTCGTCTGTCTGTCTATCCCAATCTTGAGTCAGGCTGGCTCTATTTCCAAAGGGGAATTTACAAAATATTACATGTATTGACTGCCTGCAGATTGGTCAAAAAATGCACAAAATAGAACGTATCTGAAAATATAATACTGCAAATACAAATTCACCCCATAGACTTATGTCTGTGTGAGTGAGTGCACATGAGAGTGTGTGTTTGTGTGTGTGAAAGCTTGGTAAAGTGCGGCTGTGATGGAGTACAAGCTTGTGTGTGTATGAGAGGAGGTCTGCGTGAGTGTAAGAGTGTATAGTGTAGTGGTGTCACCTGTAGTGTCACATGAACCCAAGGTCCCGGTTGAGGCCATCCTCACGGGTTCTGAATTTGGCTATCAGCCTCTGCTCGACCACTTTGCGTTGGTGCCTGTCTCAAAGTCTGCCTTGAAGGGTGGTCACGTGAAAGTCTGACACTGAATGTCACAGACCACTGAAGTGTTCCCCGCCTGTGAGGAAACACCACTGTCTGGTGATTGTTGTGCGGTGTCCATTCATTCATTGTCATGCATCTGCTTGATCTTGCCAATGTACCAAGACTTTGGCTTGCCTTGCCTGCAGTGTATGACAAAGACAACGTAAGCTGAGTCACATGAGTACCTGTCGCGTACATGTGGGTAGTATCCCCATGTGTAATGGTGGTATCCGTGTTGACACTGACACGCCTTGCAGTGGTTGTCATGACAGGGTTGTACAATGTTTGTGGTCGATGTTGTGCTGAAGGTTGTTCACAGCAAACTGCCCAATGATCTGTTTAAGGTTTGGCGGTTGTTTAAAGGTGAGAAGTGGAGGCGTAGGGAAGGTCTTGGCGAGGTGCTCATCCTCATCGATAATGTGTTGCAGGCTGCCAAGAACATGGCATAGTTTTTCGACTCCTGGGAACATAGAACCCACGATGTTGTGCCGACCATTGATCCTCATGTATGCACCCTCAAATTTCTGTGACCATGTGCATGTCCAGCAGTCTCTTAAATGTTCCCAATGACCTTGCTTCCACAACTGCTGCTGGCAACGCATTCCATGCTCTCTCAACTCTCTGTGTAAAGAACCCACCTCTGACATCCCCTCTATACTTTCCTCCAGCCAGCTTAAAACTATGACTCCTCGCGTTAGTCATTTCTTCCCTGGGAAATAGTCTCTGGCTATCGACTCTATCTATGCCTCTCATTATCTTGTATACCTCAATTAGGTCCCCTCTCCTCCTCCTTTTCTCCAATGAAAAAAGTCTGAGCTCAGTCAACCTCTCTTCATAAGATAAGCCCTCCAGTCCAGGCAGCATCCTGGTAAACCTCCTCTGAACCCTCTCCAAAGCATCCACATCTTTCCTATAATAGGGCGACCAGAACTGGACACAGTATTCCAAGTGCAGTCTAACCAAAGTTTTATAGAGCTGCAACAAGATCTCACGACTCTTAAACTCAATCCCCCTGTTAATGAAAACCAAAACACCATATGCTTTCTTAACAACCCTGTCCACTTAGGTGGCCATTTTAAGGGATCTATGTACCTGCACACCAAGATCCCTCTGTTCCTCCACACTGCCAAGAATCCTATCCTTAATCCTGTACTCAGATTTCAATTTCAACCTTCCAAAAATGCATCACCTCGCATTTATCCAGGTTGAACTCCATCTGCCACCTCTCAGCCCATCTCTGCATCCTGTCAATGTCCTGCTGCAGCATACAACAGCCCTCTATACTGTCAACGACACCTCCAACCTTTGTGTCGTCTGCAAACTTGCTGACCCATCCTTCAATCCCCTCATCCAAATAAGTAATAAAAATTACAAACAGTAGAGGCCCAAGGACAGAGCCCTGTGGAACACCACTCACCACAGACTTCCAGGCAGAATATTTTCCTTCTACTACCACTCGCTGTCTTCTGTTGGCCAACCAATTCTGTATCCAGACAGCTAAGTTCCCCTGTATCCCATTCCTCCTGATCTTTTAAATGAGCCTACCATGGGGAACCTTATCAAATGCCTTGCTGAAGTCCATATACACCACATCCACAGCTCGAAGCACTGGACAATCCTATCAGTTGCAACCTGTGTCTGTCTCCTTTTAATGCACTGTCTGAGCTGAGATGTCACCTTTTGTTAAAGCCCTGTTATCTCTAAGGTGACTTAAAAGAAGTTGTGGGATTTACATATTAACGAACTGAAATCTGCAACCCATTCTAAAAGATGAAAGACATGGAATAAACCTGGATTGTTCAACATATCATTTCAGTTGCATGGCACTGTAATCTCTTGCTTTAAATTCTGTCTTATGGTCTTATTCTCCATAACCACCTGATGAAGGATCAACGCTCCGAAAGCTAGTGCTTCCAAATAAACCTGTTGGACTATAGCTTGGTGTTGTGTGATTTTTAACTTTGTCCACCCCAGAGCAACACCGGCTCCTCTACACCATGATCTTGAACTGGTGTGGAATGGATTCACCATAATGACACCTGGATTTCAAAGTTTAGATTATGATGGGAAGTTACTGAAACTAGAGCTGAAAATGTGTTGCTGGAAAAGCGCAGCAGGTCAGGCAGCATCCAGGGAACAGGAGAATCGACGTTTCGGGCATGAGCCCTTCTTCTTTCCTCATTCCTGAAGAAGGGCTCATGCCTGAAACATCGATTCTCCTGCTCCTTGGATGCTGCCTGACCTGCTGCGCTTTTCCAGCAACACATTTTCAGCTCTGATCTCCAGCATCTGCAGTCCTCACTTTCTCCTCGAAGAGTTACTGAAACTAGCCTTGCTTCCCAGAAAGTAGAAGATGAGAGGGTGGTTTGATTATCAAGGTTAAGATATTTAGAGGAATCGGTGAAGTAAGCAGACAGAATGCTTTCATAGGACAACTTTAAAATCAAAGCCTGATGTTCAGACACTTTTATTGTTTTATTTTTGCATGACGATGTCAGAACATTCTGGCAAAGAATCAGCTGATGCTAGGCCTCAATGGCTAGTTTGAAATCCTGCAGTTGATTAGATTTTTGCTGTTGCCAAGGTTATAACTGAGCTGGAGCCAAAACAGGAGGCTGGAATGAGGACTCGGATTGGCCTTCGAAAAGTGGAACAAGCTAGAGAGGTTGAAGGTCTTAATCCTGTTTGTAAATCCGGTCTGTTCCCAGATACATTGTGGTGTTTGTCTGTCTAGCCCATGCATAACTACCTGCTGTAGTTATTGGTGGAAAAAGCCTCTTCCCTGCTATTAGCAGAGTATTGAATGGACCTGTCCAATGTTAATTCTGATCTCTCTCTCTCTCTCTCTCTCTCTCTCTCTCTCCGGCTATAACACTGTATTCTGCACTCTGTTCTGCTACCCTGGTACACTTTGTATGATACAATCTGCCTGTACAGCATGCAAAGCAACACTTTTTTTTCCACTGTTTCTTTATACACGTGACGGCAAAAAATCCATCAATCAAAAGAGGTCCATACTGCCTCTCCCCGCTTTGAAGGGGTGCAGTTTTCTCTGTGAAGAGGGTAGTGGTTTTTGGTTTTAGTATTTTATAACGGTGGAACAGAAAATGAAAAACAAATTGGGCAGTTTCTACAGCATACTTCTAATTTTATAATTTCATTTACAGGGAACCTGTTGTGACACATCTCCAGAGCAGGTGGGATTTGAACCTAGACTTGCTGAGAGGTTGTAATTCTATCACTATGATACAAGACCACATTACTTTGTTTTTAATCAATCTATTCAGACATGTTACAACACCTCTAAGACTGTTGGTAATTGAGTCCAGACTGCGTTTACACTCACCTTACCACTCACTGTGCACATTATAACCAGAATGCACTTATCCAGACACTTAACAGCCTTTTCATTTTCACTCTCCACAAACCGTATGCATGTCCTTCATTCTCCCATAACAAACGCATACATGGTTTGCCAGACATCCTTGCAAGGGTTCACAAAAACATAGTCCAGCATCCCACATATGTTTTTGTCTACCACATGATTTTCTTTTTGAATATATGCGCAACTGGGTCTCATTCAGCATGTACACAGCTGTTACAATTGCAGAGTTGTTAGGGAAATGATTTAGTGGGTTTACAGTCTGTGTAAAAAGAGTTGAATCTGTCTTGGCCTTTGAAAGTAACTGAAAGGTGCATCTCCAAAGCAGAATCTGCAAAAGAGGGATTGAGTGTTACGCAAAGTATAGAACCTGTAACAGTGAGCTCATTGGCAAACAATTACAGACAGCCAGGAGATCTGTGATTTGTTAATGCGATGGTTGTGAAGCAGCATTCCCAGTTAGCCGCATGAGTAGGTTTAAAATCTACACAAAGGCTTCATTTTGAAGGTTGCTTTTCAGCAAAGGGTGGATGTTTGGTCAAGAGGTATTGGCATTTCAGGAATCTGACCTCTGGGGGGGGAAACTGAGGGAGGAGACATTAGGGACGGCTGCATTGTTCCACTTTGGACTGCAGACTCTGCTGGAATCTGTAACCTCGGGGATAAAAGGAGATTTTAATTCCTTTTGGTTTGTCAATAGGCTGGCTCTATAAAGGCTTTATTAATATAAGCCATGAACGAATAACGGTGGCTGCCTGTTGAGATGAACAGAATTAATTTTGAGGATGGAAGATTTATTTACTGATGTAAACCTTCACTTGAGAAGTGGGTGATTAGTCTAAGCCCTGTGCCTCATGTTAAACATCTCCTGAAGACACAATGGCCAGTTCCTCCACTCCAAAAACAGACTGTACCCAGTAATGCATATCATTTTCTCTCTGTGGAATCTTGCTGTGTGTAAATTTAGAGTCTGCATGCATTGTCCATTAGAAATCTCTGACTGGTAGTTGGTTTTACCACTTGCTTTAGATTTATAGAGTCATAAGGTTGTACAGCATGGAAACAGACCCTTCAGTCCAACTCGTCCATGCTGACCAGATATTCTAACCTAATCTAGTCCCACTTGCTAGCACCCGGCCCATATCCCTCCAAACCCTTCCTATGAATATACCCCACCAGATGCCTTTTAAATCTTGCAATTGTACTAGCCTCCACCACTTCCTCTGGCAGCTTATTCCATTTGTACGCCCAACATCCTTCCGATACTTGAGAGAATTTTAGTCAAAAAGATTCAGCAAGTCTTCTCTCACCAACCAATCTCATTCAAGAAACAAGAATTTAACTTGGACTAATATGTGCAGTAGAATGGTCCAAAGTGGTTCATTATGTTGTTTGTGTGCCTTACGTTTAAGAGAACTTGCCTTTTAAGGATCCCAATTGCTGTGTGTACATAATGGTGTTAAACCTACTGTAGGTCTACACAAACAGCTTAACAAATGCAGAAACCAGTTGCTTTGCTGTAAAATTACCTTCATAACTTGATGTGTGTTTTACTGTTTGAAATAAACTAACCCACAGAGTTAATTGCTGATTAGTGGTCTAAACATCAATCACTTGGGTGGCACAGAAGAGCATTATTAACACAGTTTTGACATGGAACCATGTGAGCAGGTATTAGGAGAAGTGACCAAAAGCCTTTAAGGAATTTAACGATAGAAAACCAAAGTAATTCCATACCTCCAGGCCAAAGAATCTGGCAGCATGGGCACCTATAATGGAGTGATGACATTTTAGCATTTGAGCTAGCATTGTTCAATGGAAGTTAGAATAACCTCCTCTTATATAAATATTTCATGAGATTATCCAAGAGTGTGTCAGCACTAATTGGGAAGTGTGGGATATTGCATAAAGGCATTTAGTATCTGAAAGGGTTAACTGACCTCAGAAATAAGCTCCACCCTTCAGGATATACAGTGCTATCCCTGTGAGGAGCCAACCAGATGTCTAGTGCAGTCTATCTCAGTAACAGTAGCATGAACTTACTCTTAAAATCTATTTTGTAATAGAACTATTTTAATGTTCATCACTGGGGTGGCACGGTGGCTCAGTGGTTAGCACTGTTGCCTGACAGCACCAGGGACCCGGGTTTGATTCCAGTCTCGGGCGACTGTGCAAACTCCACACAGACATTCTCCCCGTGTCTGCGTGGGTTTTCTCCGGGTACTCTGGTTTTCTACCTCAGTCCAAAGATGTGCGGGTCAGGTGAATTGGGCATGCTAAATTGCCCATAGAGTTAGATGCATTAGCCGGGGTAAATATGGGGAATGGGCCTGGGTGGGTTACTCTTTGGAAGGTCGGTGTGGACTAGTTGGGCCGAAGGGCTTGTTTCCACACTGTAGGGAATCAAATCTAATCTAAAGATTGAGCCCATCTTCTGAAGCTCTGTGTGCATCCTTTCCCATTTGGTATCAATAATTGAGAAAAGGATTGTGCCATTGAAACCTCTGTCAAGCTTAAAGCTTTGGATAGATTTGTTCTGTGCCTGGAGGTTTATCGCCTCTGCTCTGTTACACTTGCGATCTTTCTTCAGTTGTTTCACCTCCTTTTAAAGTCTTAAGAGGTTATGGTTGGTCTGAATTGTTTTCATCTGGTTTTAACTTCCTCCAGAATTTTAGCAATTTCATCAGCGTGTATACACTATTCAATGGTGCTGCTGTGTAACTGAGAACAAATTATTCCCAGTTTGGATTCTTATGAATCAGTGACTTCACAGTCTTGACTACCTTTGCTACCTCCCTTTTTAATTGCAGATGGAATAGAGAAGTTGTCACCTGGCCTCCAAAGTGACCTTCCTAAAACCTTGTTTAATAAAAAAAAATCCTCTGTGTTATAAAGAAAAGAAAAGTTCCATTGTCTGATACTAATTCCTCCAGGAAATCATGCACCACAAAGATCCTTTATCATGCTTTGATTACTGAGTCTGCTGCAGTTGAATGAAGTCTTAACATTTCAATCCATTATGAATAACAATTGACTAGAACTAAAAGCATCTTCCCTTTAAAATCAAACATAATCTGGTGCTAAGGTTTCCCATGGTCTTTCTGGAAACATTATTGACATCATTGGGCAGCATGGTGGCTCAGTGGTTAGCACTGCTGCCCCTCAGTGCTGGGGACCCGGGTTCGATTCCACCCTCTGGTGACTGCGTCTATGTGGAGTTTGCACATTCTCCCAGTGTCTGCGTGGGTTTCCTCCTGCTGCTCCGGTTTCCAAACATGTACAGGTTAGGTGATATGGTCGTGCTAAATTGCCCATTGTGTTCAGGGATGTGTAGGTTAGGTATGATTTGGAGATGCCGGTGTTGGACTGGGGTGTACAAAGTTAAAAATCACACAACACCAGGTTATAGTCCAACGGGTTTAATTGGAAGTACACTAGCTTTCGGAGCGTCGCTCCTTCATCAGGTGATAGTGGAGGGCTCAATCCTAACACACAGAATTTATAGCAAAAATTTACAGTGTGATGTAACTGAAATTATACATTGAAAAATTGATTGTCTGTTAAGTCTTTCATCTGTTTGAATGCCATGATTGTTTCACTTTTTTAAAAAGTTGCATTTTAAGGTTAGCTGTTAACAATGGGTGATAACCAGACAATACGTTGAAGGCCCTGCCGAGTTTTCACCATCCCCCGGACCTCCCCCTCACTGAGGATGAATGATCAGTCCTCGGCAAAGGACTCATCTTCATCCCCCTCCGTCCACACATCAATGAATTTAATACACGCCGTGACATCGAACACTTCTCCGTCCATGCATCAATGAATTTAATACACGCCGTGACGTCGAACCCTTCTTCTGCTGCCTCCATCTCCGAGCTTACTTTCACAATCAGGACTCCCGCCCACCTTTCAAGGACTCCTTCGCCCACCTCCAACACACTGCATAAACCTGGACACCCCGCACTGGCCTAATACCTGCCCTTGGCCCCTTCATTTCCAACTGCCACTGGGACATTAACTGCCTCAACCTGTCTACCCCCTTCCCCCACTTCAAACTCTCACCCTCACAACGCGCAGCACTCCAATCCCCCTGCTCCAATCCCAACCTCACCATCAAGCCAGCAGATATAGGGGGCGCAGTGGTAGTCTGCGCACTGACCTCTACACCGCTGAAGCCAAATACCAACTCGAGGACACCTCTTCCTATCGCCAGATGCTGCCAGATCTGCTGAGGTTTTACAGCAATTTCTCTTTTTGTTTGAGATTGGCAGATGTTGTGCAAGGTTATGAGAATAATGCTTTCTAGAGGCAAACATGCTGCACGCACCTGGCAGTGTGAAATGAAAGTGGAATAATGAATGAGTCGACAGTGTGATGCTGCAGAAGCACAGCAGGCCAGGCAGCATCCGAGAAGCAGGAGAATCGAATTTTCGGGCATAAGCCCTTCATCAGGAATGAGGCATGTGAGACGGCCTGAGGTACACTGCTGAAGACAGGCGCCAACTCGCTGATACCTCTTCCTACTGCGCCCGATCACAGCCACACCTCCCATCATCTCCCAGACAATCACAATCTCATCACCTCTGAGGAATCTCCCACCCACTGCCTACAACCTGATTGTCCATGAACCCACCAGTGCCAGATTCTACCTCCTTCCTAAGACCTGTTGTCTCAGC
>NC_057722.1:62357994-62360814 GCF_004010195.1 Chiloscyllium plagiosum
TTCCAGCATCATTGATCCAGAATCTGGTTTCCAGCATCTGCAGTCATTGTTTTTACCATATGTTGAAGGTGTTAGCCCCCTGTGTTCTCTGTCTATGCCATTATGTTTAGATTGATTCTAATCTAAAAAGTGAGATAATAGAATTTTACATGAATTCAGGCAGTTTTTGAGCAAAGTACAATGTAACCCTGCAAGTACAAATTCACCTCACAAAATATGTGTGCATGTCGGTCTTTGTCTGTGTGTGTGTGTGTGTATGTGTCTGTCTGGGCTGGGGGTTGTGTGTGTGTGTGTGTAGTGAGTGTAGAGTGTCTTAAATCTGTGAGGGGGTGCGTTTGGGAGTGTGTGTGTCTGTGTGCGCATCTGTGTATATGTGTGTCCATGTGTATGTGTGTGTGTAGGAGTGTCTCTGTGTGTGTGTGCATGTGTATAGTTCAATGGTGGTCACCTGTAATGTGACATGAACCCAAGGTCCTGCTTGAGGCCCTATCAGCCTCTGCTCGGCCACTTTTCGCTGCTGCCTGTCCCGAAGTCCGCCTTGGAGGATAGTCACCCAAAGTCCGAGGTCAAATGCCCTGGACCACTGAAGTGTTCCCCAGCTGGGGACCTGCCATGTACAAGGTGAGAGGTGTCCCCACGCGTAATGGTGGTATCTATGTCGACACTCTGACACGTCTTGCAGCACCTACAACCCTGTCCAACTCCACACAACTACAACTCCATACAACCCTGTCACGGCAGGTGCTGCAAGACGTGTCAGAGTGTGGACATAGATACCACCATTATGCATGGGGACACCTCCCACTTTAGTCCCGAAAGCTAGTGTGCTTCCAATTAAACCTGTTGGATTATAACCTGGTGTTGTGTGATTTTTAGGTTAGGTGTATTTGTCTGGGATGATAAATGTAGAGTAATAGGGTCAGGGAATGGGTCTGGGTGGGTTACTCTTCAGATGGTGGTGTGGACTTGTTGGGCCAAATGGCCTGTTTCCGCACTGTAGGGATTCTATGATCATTGGCTCTGTTGGCATTTGGCTGTGTATGGCACATGTTTGGGATAACAAAATGTAATCCAATATCTCTTTGGGAAACGCCTGATCACCATGCCGATTGCTGAGCTCTTGCTCTGCACTTCGTGTGTATTGACAGTGATAGAACCATTGTATGGTCATTCACCAATAAATATTTCACTATTGTCAAGTGCTCCTGGCATGTCCATAATATTTGGACTTTATGTCAACCACACTTGCAGGCAGAGTTCTCTGACCTTTTTGTGCAAACTCTGTCAGATTCTTGAGTCAAACAAATTTGAGTTTGCCCTCTTGCCAGAAAAGTGTCCATTATTCCCATAGTGTCATGACTCCCTGGGGTTATGCTCTGGATATCGAGCTCCACTATTCCCAACTACTCTTTTTTTTTAAAAAAAATTTGTAGCTATCTTTTTACATGCTTCCTTTGGTTTAAAATAGTATCTTTTAGATGACTGCCCAAAAAGAGTGTTCATTGTAGTAATATGAGACTTGACTTGAGATGCCACGGTCACTCAGTGGTTAGCACTGTTGCCTTAAAGCGCCAGGGATGTGGGTTCAATTCCACCTTTGGGATATTGTGCAAACGCCACACAGTCTCCGTGTCTGTGTGGGTTTCCTCCCACAGTCCAAAGATGTGCAGGCTAGGTGTATAAGGCATGTTACAGGGATAGAGAGGGAGGTGGGTCTCGAGGGGAGGAGTGGACTTGATGGGCCGAATAGCCTGCTCCCAAACTGCAGGTGGTCTCTGGTTTCTGTCATTTGCGCCTCTTGAGCATTTCTGCCATTATTCACATCTTGCCTGAAATGTTGTCTTAGATCTCAGCTGGTAATAAGGCAGAAAGGTCTGAGCTCATTGAAACCTGGCTTGCTTGACCATAAGCTTTATTTTCCTTTTAGTTTAGTGTGGAGGTTAGCCACTGAACATATTCACAAGAGGCTACCAATGTATTTGTAATCAAAGAAAGCAAAAGGTTATTACATAAAAGAGAAATCACAATATCATTAGAAGCATCAGAAATAAAGATTGTTGGGATGAAAGGAATCAATCTCTTACAGACACTCTAACCTCAGTGAAGAGGCGCCTCTGCACTATCTCCATGCTATAGCTTCTTGCTTTGCTGGAATGGTTATAATTGGTTACATTTCATCTAATTACTGCACATTCACTAGATGCTATTTCCTGAAGTTAATGTCTCTCCTGGACTTGCTCATTTGCTCATTATTGCTTAATATGGGTTTCCTAAACACACAAGATGTAGGAGCAGAAGTAATATGTTGACTCTATCAAGTCTGCTTTGCCATTCAGTGGAATCGTGGCTGATCTGATAACCCTCCACTCTACTGTCTTCCCTTTTCTCTATAACCCTTGATTCTCTTACTGATTATAAATCTGTCTCAGCCTTTTAAAAATACTTAATGATTTGGTCTCATCAGCCCCCTGCGTTAAAGAATTCCACAGAGTCACTACCTTCGGGGGTCGGGGATGGTGGGGGTGGAATCCTCTTGAACTCATTCCTTAACAGGTGACCTCTTACAGATGATGCGTTGAGGTCCCCAGACTTTCTGCAGTTTACCTGCACATTGGGATACCAGTATCTTGTGCTGAGTGTTTCTTCACATATTGTCCCTGAGGCTGCTTCTATTATCACTCTGTAAAACTCTTTTGTCACCTCTCGCGCTCTCTCTCTCTCTCCCTCTCTCTCACACTCCATCTCTCTCCCTCCCACTCTCTCTCTACCTCTCTCTGTCTACCTCTCTCGCCCTCTCTCCCCACCCCCTCTTGCCCCCCC
>NC_057722.1:62361340-62366030 GCF_004010195.1 Chiloscyllium plagiosum
CCCCCCCCCTGCTCTCGTGTATGTATATACATACATAAATACACTCATTCTAGACTTGATATTCTGTCTTAATGATACCAAGATCATTTTACAAAGTCTGATTTCAGATGAATCTCATTGTGTCTTACCAGCAATGTCTATGTCCTGCAAGTGAGGGGATAAAATCCATCCAATGCTTTAACGATTACCACTATCGACTACAAAAACTTTTCATTTGAAATCCAACTGTGGAACACCTGCGGAAATAAAGACAAGAAGTTATTTAAATTGTACACCGTACTGTTCATGACCACTGGACTTACCAAAGCAATTTACAATCGCAAGTACTTTCTGAAGTGTACGCATGTTTTCGTGTCACAAACATGACAGTCAATTTGAACATAATGTGTTCCCAGGAACAGCAATATTTTAGTGACTATGGTATCGGTGTTCTGATCTTTATTCAAGAGATAGGAGTCTGTTGGATCACACGCACCATCTATAATAGATGGCTGCCAGTTTTAATGTAGTTGAAAGATGACAGTTCCAAGATTCCAGTATTTCAGAATGGTACAGAGAATGTCAGCCTGGATCATGTGTCACAGTCTTGCAAATGATAATGTGAATGCCTGACTTTCTGAATCAAGATTTCGACTAACACTGCCGTAGTTGATGGTCTGAACCTTTCAGGACAATTCCCCAATGAGTTTAATCAGGTTAATCGATTAGAGTTTCCTGCAGATATGCATGAATAGCCATCCAACTATCTCAATTATTATAAATTACACAGATTTGCTTCAGAAGCAACCCATAGCTGCGCATTGTCTTTGTTCTCCATATCTAATTTCATCTCCTGTCATCAACATATCTTTTTACACCTTTACTCCCTCCCATATTATACAGAATTGTCACCGCTCAGAAAGAGACTGTTCAGCCCATTGCGTTACAATGAACGGTTTCTGTGTTTTTGTTTGGAATTTGACTTTCAATGTAGAATGCAGGTGGGTATTAGTTACTTGTACAAAGGGTTTTCTATTCAAACTAAAACAAGTTCAGACTGCCCCTATGGGACAGCTGACTTCATTCAATCTGTGGCATTAATAGAAGAATGTTCGTCCTGTGCTGTCTGTAATGGGGAGGGTAAACATAAAAGGCTGTTTGTAAGTTTCTTTTGTCAGTTTCAAAGAAACAAGTTTTCCGTTTGGGAAACCTCAGTGATAGATTGAGATGCCAGTTTTAATTTATCTCCTTGAAGGAGGATTAAAAATAAGGGGTAGGCCACTTAGAACAGAGTTGAGGAGAAACTTCTTCACCCAGAGAGTGGTGGGTGTGTGGAATGCTCTGCCCCAGAAGGCAGTGGAGGCCCAGTCTCTGGATATTTTCAAGAAAGAGTTGGATCGAGCTCTCAAGGATAGTGGAATCAAGGGTTATGGGGATAAGGCAGGAACAGGGTATTGATTGGTGATGATCAGCCATGATCATAATGAATGGTGGTTCTGGCTCGAAGGGCAGAATGGCCTACTCCTGCACCTATTATCTATTGATTCAGGGCATTTCAGAGATGTGGTTACCTTAGCAGAAGATGGAGGTATTGAACTGGGGGGAAAAATTATAAATCTCTCATCAGCAGGTTCTAGTCTAACAGGTTTATTTGCAAGAACAAGCTTTTGGAGTGCTGGGAGCAGCACTCTAAAAGCTTGTACTTACAAATAAACCTGTTGGACTACAACTTGCTGTTGTGAGATTTATAACTCAGCAGAAGAGTTTAGTTGGTAAAACCTTCATATCAAAAGATTTTAGTTAGAAATTTATAGATTAGATTATTAGAACTGAAAAAGTTTTAGGCTTTAAAATTTGTGAAAAGCTCATGGTGGCAGATTGGAGACAACTTGATGAGTCCTTTTCAACAGTCCAAAGCCAAGAAATTGTCAGCGGTGAGTTAATTGGCACTTTAAGAGAATTGAAATGGGTGTAATTTTTCTCGAGTTGAGTCTGAGAAAGTGGATGGTGTCAGGCAATGTGTTGAAACTTTGCTCTGTGTTTTAGGTCTTGCTAAATGTCTTCAATAGTTAGCTTGGTTATTCTTTTCTCATTTCTTCTGCATTTGTATAATATCCTTCTGTTCTGTCAAAACAAATTCCCATGAATTCCCAGGCTATCAGTTAGTCAACTGTGGTGGTTAATATCAGAATTATCTTTCAGGACCGGTTTCCTTCTGGAATCTGACTTGTCTGGTGGTATTATCGGCTGGGATCATAAGTGTTGGCACCAGCTCTGAATCATTCATTTATTGCCATTTTCTGTATCACCCTGCATATTAACATTCTCTTGTTGTTTTCTGCTGGAATTCCATGTCTCTGCTTAGAAGTGGTATTGGGAAATGAAGGTTGATGCATCAGCATGTCTCAGGATGGGTGGAGCTGGCACAGCAGTCACACCACTTGGAAGGAACAAACATTGCTTATGCCTTTTTTTTTTAAAGAGGCCAGTCCAATTCCTTTTTGGACCTGCCTCCTTCACACACTAAGACAGCGTGCTCCACACCTTAACCACTTGGAAAATGTTTGTTTTTTTTTTGTTTGCTTGTTGCTTCTTTTACCAAATACCTTTCTTACATCTGTGCCCTTTTTTTGTCCTTGATCCTTTTTACCATTGGGAACAGTTTCTCCTGATCTACTCCATTCAGACACCTTGTGAGGTTGAATCGCTGAACTCTAGCCTTTTTGACTCGAAGGAGAACTGTCCTGAGATAGCTAGCTTCTTTCTTTTCTTTTCTTTTCTTTTCTTTTTCTTTCTTTTTTTTTCCTGATTGGAGCAATTAGACGCTGTTTTTACAATGATAAGGCATGGATAGTCAGCTGACAAGAAATGGTTGGAGATGCTGGATATTGCAAAGACTACAGGCCTTGACAACATTCTGGTGATGGTAATGAAGACTTGTGCTCTAGAACTAGCTGCTTCCCTAACCAAGCTATTCCAGTACAGTTAGAACACTGGCATCTCCCCAACAACGTGGAAAATTATCCAGGTAGGTGCTATACATAAAAGGCAAGACAAATCCAACCTGGCCAAATACCGTCCCATCAGTCTACTCTCCATCATCAGTAAAATGATGGAAGGTGTCATCAACAGTGCAATCAAGCAGCACTTGCTTCGCAATAACCTGCTCAGTGACACCCAGTTTGGGTTCTGCCAGGACCACTCTGCTCCTGATCTCATTACAGCCTTGGTTCAAACATGCACAAAAGAGTTGAATTCTAGAGGTGAGGTGAGGTGAGAGTGTTGGCTCTTGACATCAAGGCCACACTCAACTGAGAGTGGCATCAAGGAGCCCTGACAAAACTGGAATCCATGGATATCTGGGCAAACCCTCCAATGGTTGGAGTTATACCTGACACGTAGGAAGACAGTCGTGGATGTTGGATATCACTTATCTCAGCTCCAGCACATTTCTGCAGGGATTCCTTGGGATACTCTCCTAGGCCCAAATGGCTTCAGCTTCATCGATGACCTTCCCTGCATCATAAAGTCAAAATTGGGGTTGTTTGCTGATTGTACAAATGTTCATGACTTCTCAGACACTGAAGCAGTCCGTGCCCAAATGCAGCAAGTACTTGACAATTTCTGGGCTGACAAGTGGTAGGTAATATTCGTGCCACACAAATGCCAGGCTATGACCATCAATAGGAGACCATTTAACCACTTCCCCTTGACATTCAGTGATGTTAGGAATACTGCATTGAGCAAATCAAACTTCTGACTCCTGCACCATTCCTGATGAAGGGCTCCAGCCTGAAATGTCGATTTTCCTGCTTCTCGGATGCTGCCTGACCTGCTGTGCTTTCCCAGCAACACACTCTCAACTCTGATCTCCAGCATCTGCAGACCTCACTGTCTCCCTGAAACCTGCCCATTATCTACAAGGCACAAGTCAAGGCACAAGTGTGATAGAATATTTCCCACTTACCTTGATGAGTGTGGTTCCAACTCCAGAAACTTGACACCACCCAGGACAAAGCAGCCTGCTTGATTGGCACTACATCTACTACAAACCGACCGACTCCCACAGCTACCTGGACTACACCTCCTCTCACCCTGCCCCCTGTAAAAACGCCATCCCATTCTCCCAATTCCTTCGTCTTTGCCGCATCTGCTCCCAGGAGGACCAGTTCCAAAAATGTACAACCCAGATGGCCTCTTCTTCAAGGACCGCAATTTCCCCCCCGACGTGGTTGACGATGCCCTCCACTGCATCTCTTCCAGTTCCCGCTCCACCGCCCTTGAGTCCCGCCCCTCCAACCGCCACCAGGACAGAACCCCACTGGTCCCCACCTACCACCCCACCAATCTCCATGTACAGCGCACCATCCGCCGTCACTTCCGCCACCTCCAAACAGACCCCAGCACCAAGGATATATTTCCCTCCCCTCCCCTAACAGCATTCCGTAAAGACCACTCCCACCGTGACTCCCTCGACAGATCCACACCCCCCACCAACCCAACCTCCACTCCCGGCACCTTCCCCTGCAACCGCAGGAGGTGCAAGACTTGCGCCCACACCTCCCCCCTCACTCCTCTCCAAGGCCCAAAAGGAAACTCCCATATCCGCCACAGACTCACCTGCACCTCCACCCACATCATCTACTGCATCCGCTGCAGCCGGTGTGGCCTCCTCTATATTGGGGAGACAGGCCGCCTACTCGCGGAGCGA
>NC_057722.1:62366330-62379401 GCF_004010195.1 Chiloscyllium plagiosum
GAAGGGCTTATGCCCGAAACGTCGATTCTCCTGTTCCCTGGATGCTGCCTGACCTGCTGCGCCTTTCCAGCAACACATTTTCAACTACATCCACAAGATCTGCCCTTTCCACTATCAATGTTCAGTAGCAGCAGTGTGTACTATCTGCAAGATGTACTGCGGAAAATTACCAAAGATCCTCAGACAGCACCTTCCAAACTCTCAATCACTTTAATCAAGAAGGACAAGGGCAGCAGATATATGGGAACGCCACCATCTGCAAGTTCCCCTTCAAGCCACTCATCATCCTGACTCAGAAATATATCGTTGTTCCTTCATTATCATTGGGTCAAAATCCTGGAATTCCCTCCCTAAGGGCATTGTGGGTCAACTCTCAACAGGTGGACTGCAGTGGTTCAAGATGGCAGCTCACCACCACCTTCTCAAGGGCAACTAGGGAAGGGAAATAAATGCTGGCCCAGCCAGTGATGCCTACACCCCATAAATGAATAAATTTTAAAAAATTAAAGTTGCAAGCTTCTAATGACGTCTTCACAATAACTGGCTACCCTCCAATCTGAGAAAGCACTGAATTTGGAAAATAATTTTGATTTTTATGAGGACTCATCATTTTGACAGAATTGTGGGTATTAGCAAGCAACAATTACTGTACCGGGGAAGACTGTCAGCATTTGGGTATAAACTTCGTAATAACTGGGACAGAATTCATCCTCTTGGTTCCAAATATCTGAGAGTTAAACCAAAACCACATGCACCCATTCAATTGGACGTTGCAATTAAATTCTGCTGTCTTTAACGAAAGGTCCTCTGTGTCCTAGCCAACATTCCTTTCTTGACATGTTTGACGAGTGATGTACCAGCCATTGTTTGTGGGATAATGCTTTGGACATGACTGTTGTCATGTTCACTTTCATAAACTCCCATTTTACTTGCTAAAGATGAAACGGTTGGAGAGATTTCCATGTGATGTAAAACATGACTTACCAGATAGCACTGTTTCCCTCCTCTGAGCCAGAAGGTTGTGGATTCAGGTCTTGCTTTAGAGATGGGAGCATACCAATCCCGGGCTATCATTCCTAATGCTCAGAGAATTCCACAGGTTCACTATCCTTTGTGTGAAGAAAGAACAGTACAACACAGCACAGTACAGGCCCTTTTGCCCTCGATGTTGTGCTGACCTTTTACCCTACTCTAAGATCAAACTAACCTACATACCCTATATTGTACTATCATCCATGTTCCTATCCAAGAGTCACTTAAATGTCGCTAATGTATCTAACTCTACAACCACGATTGGCAGTGCATTCCAACAGCCACCACTCTGTGTAAAGATGATGGACCACTGGAAGTGTTATTTCTCACATCTGATGTTAACCTGAGAATGATTTCCCTTCTTGGGGAGGTGGGGGGAAAAAGTCCTGTTGTGCTATTTTCACCAAGAGCAGGGGAGTTTTCCTGGTGTCTTGGGCCATTATTTTTCCCTTAACCAACTTCATCTTTTTCTTTTTTTTTAAAAAGGTCATTAAACTTTTATTGTATTGCTGTTTGCAGAGTGTAAACCAGCAGTCAGGTTTCCTGCATGACAGCAGAGATTACACATTTTAAAAGTGCTATTTCGGCTGTAATGTACTTTGGGATGTACAAATGCTATTTTGAGTTCCTGTTGCCACTGATCAATCTCCAGTAATGTCCTTTGGGGAAGGAAATCTTCTGTCCTTACCTGGTCTGGCCTATATGTGGCTCCCAACTCACAGCAATGTGGTTGTCTTTGAACTGCCTCTGAAATAACCCTAGCAGGCCAGTCAGTTCTATCTAACTCTCTAGGGTGATTAGGGATGGGGCAATAATTAGCAGGTGACGCCAACATCCTGCGAATGAATGTTAAACCCTGTGAGAGTAAACCGTGCCCTGTGGGCAGCACGGTGGCACAGTGAGGCAGCACTACTGCCTCACAGCGCTAGAGACCCGGGTTCAATTACAGCCTCAGGCGACTGACTGTGTGGAGTTTGCACGTTCTCCCCGTGTCTGCGTGGGTTTCCTCCAGGTGCTCCGGTCTCCTCCCACAGTCCAAAGATGTGCAGGTCAGGTGAATTGGCCATGCTAAATTGCCTGTAGTGTAAGGGGTAAATGTAGGGGAATGGGTGGGTTGCGCTTCGGCGGGTCGGTGTGGACTTGTTGGGCTGAAGGGCCTGTTTCCACACTGTAGGTAATCTAATCTAATCTAATTTTTCGTGTTATAAATTTGGACAAAGACAATCTAAACAAATAAAATCTGATTAGTTAATTAAATCCACCCTTTCCACAACCTGCTTTGAAGGCTGGTTCTGATGGACACCATACGTGGTGTTAGAATAGTAACCATTTCTCTATTAAAGAATGGATGTAGTGATGACAGTTCGGACTGTGTTGTGAAACTTTGAATTCTGGCTATCTTGAGGGAAGAGGCAAGCCCCAGGACTCGCTGACATCTCCCTGATAATCTAAGCCCATGTATGTGACTGTTTAGCTACAATCACTTACTTTTCTAAAGGTCTAATCAAAAATCCATTAATGTTATCCCATAATGAATCGGAGCTGCATATCTCCCTGCCTGAAGACCAGGAGCAGTACCAATGGTGCTTAACATTCTTACAACTCAAGCAAGCCCCTTTCAGAGGGATGTATCTGTCCTAGGGTCAAGTTCTATTGACACTGATAGTATCATTCACACCATCTGCCTTTCGCAAAATGCTTTACAGCTGATGAGTGTTTGTGTATTATATTTGCTTGCTTTCATGCATGTCATTGTGGAAGATCCCACAAACAGTAATGACATCACTGACAAATGATTCCATTCATGTGATGTTGTTTGAGGGAGGACTGGCAGCGGCCATTCTGAGAGCCAATTGACAAATAGTGCTTTCGGAGCTTTTGCATCTCGTTGAAGGTGAAAGAAAAAGGCTCCTTTTCCAATGCACCTCTCCTCAGTACTGGTCGAAATATTGATTAATGTGTGCTAGGGCTTGAAATTTACAAGCTCCTATGTCTAAAGCAAATGCTCTCACAGAATCAGGCTAACAGTACGCATTCCAAGTGGTTATTCATTCTGTTTGGACTTTGGCTACAATGCTTGACTGGATGCTCCACCAGGAGGAGCCGGAGAAGATATTAAATACTGCATAACCCTGAGGTTAGTGGTGAGTAGCTCTGTTTACAACAGCTGTGGGAGCCCTGCCAATCTTGTTTCTCCTTTTCCTTGAAATTCTGTTGGGAATAGGAAAATGAACGTTGGGCTCGAATTGAACTGGGTCCCAATTTTTTTTTTTGGCTGGGAGATCTCTGAATTGATCAACCAGTTTTCAAACTAACAATCCTCCCTCAAACAGCACTACCATGTTCAACGTCCTCCAGGATACAGCAGCCTGCTTGTTTGGCATCATGGTGGTTCATGAGTTAGCACTGCAGCCTCACAGCGCCAGGGACCCGGGTTCAATTCCTGCCTTGTGTAACTGACTGTGTGGAGTTTGCACATTCTCCCTGTGTCTGTGTGGGTTTTCTTTGTGTGCTCTGGTTTCCCCTCCCACAGTCCAAAGATGTGCAGGACAGGTGAATTGGCCATGCTAAATTGCCCATAGCGTTAGGTGCATTAGTCAGGGCTAAATATAGGGTAAGGGAATGGGTCTGGGGGGGTTACTCTTTGGAGGGTCGGTGTGGACTTGTTGGGCCGAAGGACCTGTTTCCATAATGTATGGGATCTAATCTAATCTGATCTAATCATCCCATCCACCACCTTCAACATGCAAACTGCCGTTAGTGGAAGGAGTGAATCACCAAGAAGGGGCACTTTTATATGCTCACCCTTTTTGACAGCTCCTTCCAAACACATGACCACTACCAGGTAGAGGGACAAGGGCAGCAGGTACATGGGAACATCAGCAAAACATCCGTCTGTTGTCAACCTCCCTACCCTCTTTCCCCCACCAGCCAAACTTCCCTCACCATCTTAACTTGGAACTACATATTGCCATTCCTTCACTGTTACTGGGTCAAGCTCTTGGAACTTTCTTCCTAATGGCATTGTGAATGTACCTACACTACATGGAGTGTAGTGGTTTAAGAAGGTGGCTTACCATCCTTGCCAATATCATCATCAGGGTAATTTAGGGTGGGCAACAAATGCTAGCCTGGCCAGTGATGCCAATGTCCTGCCAAAGTATTTTCTAATAAAACCATCAGGTCATCCATCCTAATGTTGTAAAGTTCATCCATGGGAAATGGGCATCTCTTGCAAAAACTGGCATGTCCAGTCATTGCCCGTTACCCAGAGGGGTTGATTAGATGGTTTGCTGGGCCACGCCTGAGGAAAATTTTACAAACACACCATGTTGTTGTTGGGGCAGAAGCCCTTCGTAGACCCAGATTGGGGTAAGGACAGGAAGTGTTATAAAGGAATGTTAGTGACCCTTATTGGTGTTTTATGTACCGTGGGCTCTTGTAAACACTATAGTTTTTTTTTATTTTCAGATGTCGCTTTCAAATGGAATTCAAGTATTTGAAACTGGAATTGTGGAACTTGAGCTCGGCTTCTCCTGAAGTACTGGTTCAATAACATAACCATGTTATATTTACTTAATATTGGTGGAACTTGAAGTGAATGCAACCTATTCAATGACAATGAAAAAATTGTTATTGTTCTTTCCCATCCTGCTCTGAAGCAGAATTATTACCTGTGGTCATGGCCCCCAGTGACCCTATCCTTCACCCATCCACCATTGGTCACCGTGACCTGGTGATCATGATGCCTTGCCTTGCCTTTGTCCCTGTCCCATTTGAGATTCCAAGGTGCTAGGTACATGTCTCTTTTCCAATATTATAATGAAAGTACAAAATTTTCCAAAAAAAAAATGCAAAGGGGAATTAAAGAAATGCTTTTGTAAATAGTCTGTGATTCTTCCCTCAGGTTTACTTGCAGCTAGATTAATCTTCGAATTCCTGAAGTTATGAGAGCAATTTGGGGTATTTTGAGAACGCTAATTTAGCTGTCCAATGGCATTGTATATTTGTTGCCCTTGATTTCAAGATTTGGTTTAGTGAAAGTGGGAAAGTTAATGCCACTTTTTGTTGTAAAGTTCAATCGAGGATATTAGTCAGATTTGAGTATTTGCTTCCTCCTTGGTTACCTTTTATTCATTTTGAGAGATGTGTTGCTGGCTGGCCAACATTTATTGTCTGTCCCTAGTTGCCCTTGAGAAGGTGGTGATGAGCTGCCATCTTGAACCATTGTAGTCCACCTGCTGTGAGTTGATCCACAATGCCCTTAGGGAGGGAATTCCAGGATTTTGACCCAACGACTAAGAAGGAATGGCGATATATTTCAGAGTCAGGATGGTGAGTGGCTTGGAGGAGAACTTGAAGGTGGTGATTTTCCCATATACCTGCTACCCTTATCCTTCTAGATGGTAGCGGTCGTAAGTTTGGAAGGTGCTGTCTGAGGATCTTTGGTGAATTTCTGCAGTGCATCTTGTACATAGTACAGGCTGCTGCTACTGAGTGTTGGTGGAGGGAGTGGATGCTTGAGATCAAAAAGATGTTGGACAAGTGAATGTGGGATATCTGAGAGGGTTTGCAGTGAACTGAAGATGGATTACTGATCATTCCCTACTCAGGGAGGTTTGTTTGCTCACATCTGACCATATTCACTTCCTGAGATTTAATATTTTAGCAGCCAAAAAGTATTTTAGAATTTGTTGGATTTTCCAGTACTTATTGCATACCAGTGGTGGCTCTGTAGGAGATGGTGGTGAGGGAAGTTGAAACACTCCAAGCCTCATAAACCTCTATTTGAATAGGTATACAGATCACCTGAGTGTGGGCCCTAAGTTTGAAACTGAAGACATCTGTTACATTTCGAGGATGAATGGGAATTTGCGTTAAATCTCTCAAGCTGTTCAGTCTGTTCATGCTGGGGAAGGTTTTGTGGTGTTTGTGGATCTGGGGGAGTGGCTGGATGGTGCTTTATTTCATGTCAGTGACACATTGCTCTCTTGTGCCCTCTTCAGGATAATGGCTATCGACTGTGAATGAGTCTTTCTCTGATACTGTTTCTCACAATCAATTAATGCCTGGTGAAACCTGAGAGTGTTCCCCAAACAATGCAGCTGTGTGGAACATGTAGGTCCTGTAAAATAGAGTGAGGGAATGTAGGGAGTCAGGCAGGAAGGACAGCACCAGTGAGTGAGTGAGTGACTGAGATATAGGAGTAAGGGGAGACCCATCCAGACTGGATGTGGATTTGAAATGTGACTCCTTCTCCGATTCCGAGCACAGAATGCCGAGTTTCACAGACCCAAAATCCTCTCTGCTTGAAATATGTTTTACATTTAAAGTAGGGCCGCTATTTGGACAGAGACATGGCAAAGTCTCACTAAAGAATGATCATTGTTAAATGTATATTTTCAGGGGTGGAGTTTGTAGAGGGGGGGTGGGGAGTGTGGGCCCAGAAAGTAGTGGAGATGCATTAATGAAGGCAAGGAATGTAACAAAGGTGTATCATCACAGAGGCACAGAAGAGAGGGACTTAGTACCAGGTCTCCCAACATCAGGTCAAACATGGGCAAACAAGCCACCTGACAGTCATCAACCATCCCTCCACCTCCACTGATGGATGGATGCTCCTCCATGTCAAGCGCCACCTAGTGTTTCTCAGCTCTACCCATACAGATTCTATTTTACTGGAGCCATATCCTTCTTCACTACAGTATTGCATTAATGTCCTCTTTAACCAGAAATGCTACTGGCCTCCTTTTCCTTTGCCTGTCCTTCCTAAAACTGGAATACTCCTGGATATTCAATTCCCAATCCTGGCCACCCTGAAATCATGCCTCTGCGATCCCAACTATATCAAATAATTTATATCTGTTTGCATAAGTAATTATTCATTTCATTGTCTTAATGCACAGAGCATTAACACAAAGGCTCAAGGCTTGTCTTTTTAACACTCTTTGCATTATTTTGCTCTGTGGCCCTGATTGACTCTTGCCCCTGAATTCACTGCCTATCATTTCCTTCTTTTCCATTCTGTCTTTTGCTTCTCTCTGAATACGTTCCCATGTCCCTGCCACATGAACAAATACTCCTAGGGCATCAGTTCTGGACCTCCCCTGGTCCAACCCATCCAGTATGTTATTGCTAGAACAGTATGTGGAGGAACCAACTGGAAAATAGATGTAATTTTATGTCCTATTGTGTGATAAGAAAGGGGTCATGAATAATATGTTGCAAAGGAGCCTGGAGGGAAGACTGATTATAACATGTTAGAATTTTACTTTAGATTTGAAAGTGATATCATTTGGTACGAACTAGGGCCTTAAATCTAAACGACAGAAACTGAAGATTATTGGAAATGGCCAGGGGGAGGCGATGACCTCATGGAATTATTGCCAGACAGGTAATGTAGAGACCCATGTAATGTTCTGACCCATGTCATATTTGAATGCCACCAAGGCAAACAAAAGTGTGCCCGTCTGATTTTCCCACGTCCCCTCAGCTGATAAATCACTGCTCCTCCATATTGAACAGCACTTGAAGGTAACACTGAGAGTGGCAAGGATACTGAATGTAATCTGAGTGGGGGTTTTCAATGTCCGTCAAGTGGCTCAGCAATGCCATCACTGATTTAAGGTCATCAGGTCCTACAGGGTCTTACTACGAGATGGTGTCTGCAGCAGGTGCTGATGGAACCAACAAGAGGGGAAAAAACATACTTGACCTCACCTTCACATTCTATTGCCACAGATGCTGGGGAGTGTTTCCCCTCATGGGACAGTGTTGGACCACACAGATAGTCTCGGAATAAAGGGGCACCAATTTACGACTCCGCTGAGGAAATATTTCTTTAGTTTGAGAGCCTTTGGAACTCCTTGCAACAGAGAGAGCTTTGGGGCAGAGTCCTTGGATAGATTTTTGATCAGGAGGGGAATCAAGGGAGTGAGCAGGAACATGGACTTGATAAATGTTTGATCAGTTATGATCCTATTCAATGGTGATGTGGGCTCAAGGGGCTAAATGACCTTCTCCTGTTTTATTCCTTATGATCTTATGGTTATGGTCTTGTGGAAGAGTAACCAATGTGTAGTCCTTGTCCATACAAAGTCTCGACTTCACATTGAGAATGCCCTTCATGGTGTTGATTTGGAGATGCCAGTGCTAAACTTTACAAAGTTAAAAATCACACAACACCCAGGTTATAGTCCAACAGGTTTATTTGGAAGCAGTAGCTTTCAGAATGCTGCTCCTTCATCAGGTGGTTGATGAATGAGCAGTGCTCCAAAAGCTAGTGCTTCCAAATAAACCTGTTGGACTCTAACCTGGTGTTCTGTGATTTTTACCTTCATTGTGTTGTGTGGCACTATCATCATGGTCAATGGGATAGACTTCAAACCGATCTAGCAACTCAAGACTGGGCATCCATGAGGCAGTTAGGAGCAACATCATCAACTCCAACACAAAATAACCTCACGTTATGGTGTGTTCCGTATCAAGCCAAGAAATTGACCCTGATTTAATGAAGATTGCAGGAGGCCATTGTCTGGAGCAGCACGCAATATGTTTAAACATAAGGTCTCAACCTGGTAAACCATGACTATTTGCTTCAAACCAAATAAGCAACAAGTGATAGATAGAGCTAATCAATTCCACAACCAACAGATCAGATCTAAGCTCTGCGGTCCTGCCACAGCCAATTCTGAATGATGATGGACAATTAAACAATTCACTGGAGGAGACGGCTCCACAAATATTGCCATCCTCCATAATGAGGGAGCCCAGCACATCATTGCAAGACATAAGGCTGAAGCATTCACAGCAATTTTCAGCCTGAAGTGCTGAGTGGATGATCCATTTACACTTCCTCTAGAGGTCTCTAGCATCACAGGTGCCAATTTGATTCATTCCATGTTATACCAGGATGTGGGTGGCACAACTGGCTACTAAGGCTATGGGTTCTGATAAAATCTCTAGTATTGTACTAGAGACTTGCTTTCCAGAGCTTGTTAACCCTTTGCCAAGCTGTTCCAATGCAGCTATGACATTGGCAGCACCTGACCATGTGGAAAATTGCCCAGGTATGTCCCGTGTACACACTGGGCAAAGCCAATTGTCCAATTGCTGTTTCGTTAGCCTTCTGTTGATTATCAGTAAAGTGATGCAAGGTGTCATCAATATTGCTATCAAGCAGCACTTGCTGTATAATAATCTCACTGATGTTCTGTTTGGGTTCTGGGCCAGAGGTATGAGCATTACCACAAGCCACTGTCAGCCACCTCCCCAAGTATTTGATGTAAATAGCTGATTTCAATGACAGATGATGGATAGGGCTCTTGTGGCAAAAAGTACTCTCCCTATGGGCTGGGTGACCCAGCTTTGTTTTAGATTAGATTCGATTCCCGACAGTGTGGAAACAAGCCCTCGGCCCAACAAGTCCACACTGACCCTCTGAAGAGTAACCCACCCAGCCCCATTCCCCTACCCTATAATCACCTCTGACTAATGCACCTAACACTATGGGCAATTTTGGCATGGCCAATCAACCTTATCTGTAGATTGTGAGGAGAAAACCACAGCACCTGGAGGAAATCCATGCAGACACTGGGAGAATGTGTAAACTCCACACTGACAGTCTCCCGAGGCTAGATTCGAACCTGGGTCCCTGCTGCTGTGAGGCAGCAGTGCTAACCACTGAGCCACCAGGCTGCTTTAAGCTTTCTTCTGCTCCAGAAGAGGGTAATAACATCTCTGGACAGGTTGATTAGAAAATATGCCCCAGTTAGGGCTGTTTTGGTGCATTGGTCACATCCTTACCTCTGGATTGGAAGGCTTGGTTTCAAGTCCCACCTGTTCCAAAAGTATTTAATAACATCGCTCTGAACAGGTTGATCAGAAAATATCTAAAGTTCTTTTATATTTAGAGATGTTGTGGTGTGGTGGTAGTGTACCTGTTTCTGAGCCAGAAGGCCCAGGTTCAAGTCCCATCTGTTCCAGAACAGTCAGAACACATCTGAACAGGTTGTTTCTAAAATAAAAACTTCCGCAGCTGGAAATAAAACTTGCTCCTGTGGAAGTCTCTGTTATTCTGACTCTGTTTGCTGCCTATTAACCAATCCTCAATCTTTATGAATTTAATATCCAATCCTAACAATCCTAAATTTGTGTGACACGATATCTTCCGTGTGTTGAAATCCAAATGCACAAGTTCATCTGGCTTCCTCCCGTTCATCCAAGAATGGTTAGGGCACAGAAGGAGGCCATTTGGTCTCTTTTAACTATGCCAGCTACCTGCAAGAGCAACTCACCTAATGCTCCCCCTTTCGCCATAGCCCAGCAAATTCTTCCTGTTTGGACAGTGGTCCAAATGACAAGTGAAGCTGCAATGGAAATAACATCCTCAACATATTAAAAACAAATTGCCAAACATCTTTTTTCTTAAAGCCATGTTGACTGTACTTCATATTATGATCTTGTAAGTGCAATGTGGAAAAGATAGGCAAAAAAAGCCCAAACGGCAATATTTCTGATGGTCTCACTGTGTCTGTTGGACACTAGAGAATAATGAGGAGGACCTCCACCCAAAGCTCTTGACACAGGGGTTGGTACTTAATGGAGGCATCAGGGATTTTGCTTGCATAGGTAGCCAGTGAAATCATTGCCTTGCCTACTTTTGGGAAGGCCTCCAAATTAAGTACAAATCGGACACTTAACTAGACAGCAGCAGGTCTTCCTCAAACCATGGAGCTGGCAGAGGAAGGACCAACCCAGTCAATCTTGAGAGCTGTTCATACTGGCAGTGCCGCTGGGGAGGAGATAGCTATTGCTGACATTGTGCCAACCCCAGGTCCAGGAGTTTTGAGGGACCCAGGGCACGTGTAAGTGATATGATGGGAAGTGGGGGAGGTGGAGGGGGAAGGCTGATTTAAATTAGCAGAAAGGGGAGGAGGATGAGCTGTCCAGTGGGCCACGCCCTTCTCAATGATCAGAACCGAGAGCCTGAGTAACGTAAAGGCCTCAATTGACAGATGTATGGACGGCTTTCCCACCGGCTCTCTTATCACAGATTTCACTGGGGCAAAGGCAAGAAGGTTGGAGTGTCCCCACCTGCTATTTTCCAGTGTAATTCAATAGCCCACAGCCATGAAATGGAGCAAGGGTATGGGTAAGGTATTATGTTCTGCCAAAGTGGTGAAAGTGCATTTCACCGTGTGGTATTTTCCTGGTGACCACTGCTAGTATCCTGTGGTGTTTGGAGTCATTATCAACATTTGGGGCTGAGTAAGTATTATTTGAGGTAGTTTGCTGTCACCAATCCTCCTTCATCTTTGCTTTATGCTAGGCCCTTTCTGGTGATTAACGATAGAGGATACCACCACCACATGCTATCTATGGAAGAGGTACTGCCTTTGGATAAGAAAGTTATTACATGGTAACAATAAGTAAATTGCATTTCTGATGAAGAGCTACATTGGACTCACAACATTAACTTCTTCTCTCTCCACAGATGCTACCAGACCTTCTGAGTTTCTTTAGCACTTTCTTTTCATTACAAGATTTGATCAGGCACAATTACTAGGAGTTTTTGAGAGTTAGTACAGATACCTCAGCTCCTCCTGAAAGCTAGTGTGGTGCTCCCTGTCTCCACCCACAGACTGATGCATCAGTAGAATGGACAGAGCTGATGTAACATGAGCATTAACCCATTCATAACCGTCACCTTGTACAATGCACTGAACAAAAGATTTTGAATAAACACTTCCAAAGGATACCTGGCTACATATTATTTTGAGAAATGTGTTTTGCCTATTTGATATCATTGGTATTCAGTGAAGAGATTCCTTTTGCTGAGTGCAGTAGAGGGAGCTCAGTCCATTACAGAATACATAGATGGGTTAACTCCAGGAAAGGTAAGAGAGGTAGGCACCTAGGGCAGGGGTCTTTTGTGGATATACCCATTTCAAACTGGTATGCTGTATTGGAAAATGTAAGGGGTAATGGATTCTCACTGGAATGTAGCACGAACAGCCAAGTTTCTGGTATTGAGACTGGCTCTAATGCAACGAGGGGTACATTGGCTTCCAAGAGATCAATTGTGTTAGGTGAATCTGTAATCCGAGGTACAGATGGACGTTTCTGTGGCCAGCAGAGAAAAAGCAGAATGGTGCGTTGCTTCCCTGGTGCCAGGATCAAGGATGAGTCGGAGAGGGTGCAGAATGTTCTCACGAGGGAGAGGGGCCAGCAAGAGGTCATTGTCCACATTGGAACCAACGATATAGGAAGGGAAAAGGTTGAGATTCTGAAGGAAGATTACAGAGAGTTAGGCAGAGATTTAAAAAGGAGATCCTCAAGGGTAGTAATATCTGGATTACTCCCAATGCTACGAGCTAGTGAGGGCAGGAATATGAGGACAGAGCAGATGAATGCATGGCTGAGGAGCTGGTGTATGGGAGAAGGATTCACATTTTTGGATCATTGGAATCTCTTTTGGGGTAGAAGTGACCTGTATAAGAAGGACGGATTGCACCTAAATTGGAAGGGGACTAATATACTGGCAGGGAAATTTGCTAGAACTGCTTGGGAGGATTTAAACTGGTAAGCTGGGGGGGTAGGACCCAGGAAGATAGTGAGGAAAGAGATCAATCTGAGACTGGTACAGTTGAGAACAAAGGTGAGTCAAACAGTCAGGGCAGACAGGGACAAGATACGAGTAATAAATTGAACTGCATTTATTTCAATGCAAGGGGCCTAACAGGGAAGGCAGATGAACTCAGGGCATGGTTAGGAACATGGGACTGGGATATCATAGCAATTACAGAAACATGGCTCAGAGATGGGTAGGACTGGCAGATTAATGTTCCACGATACAAATGCTACAGGAAGGATAGAAAGGGAGGCAAGAGAGGAGGGGGAGTAGCATTTTTGATAAGCTGTGCTGAGGGAGGATATTTCTGGAAATACATCCAGGGAAGTTATTTGGGTGGAACTGAGAAATAAGAAAGGGATGATCACCTTTATTGGGATTGTATTATAGACCCCCCAGTAGTCAGA
>NC_057722.1:62380084-62393651 GCF_004010195.1 Chiloscyllium plagiosum
TGTCCATATTACAGAGGAGGAAGTACTGGATGTCTTGAAACAGTTAAATGTGGATAAATCCCCAGGACCTGATCAGGTGTACCTGAGAACTCTATGGGAAGCTAGAGAAGTGATTGCTGGGCCTCTTGCTGAGATATTTGTATCATCGATAGTCACAGGTGAGGTGCCGGAAGATTGGAGGTTGGCAAACATGGTACCACTGTTTAAGCAGGGTGGTAAAGACAAGCCAGAGAACTATAGACCGGTGAGCCTGACGTTGGTGGTGGGCAAGTTGTTGGGGTAAATCCTGAGGGACAGGATATACATGTATTTGGAAAGACAAGAACTGATTAGGGATAGTCAACATGGCTTTGTGCATGGGAAATCATATCTCACAAACTTGATTGAGTATTTTGAAGAAGTAACAAAGAGGATTGATGAGGGCAGAGTGGTTGACATGATCTACATGGACTTCAGAGAAGCCAGAGAACTATAGACCGGTGAGCCTGACCTCAGTGGTGGGCAAGTTGTTGGAGAACTTGAAAGGGTTCAGAAAAGATTTACAAGGATGTTGCCAGGGTTGGAGGATTTGGGCTATATGGAGAGGCTGAACAGGCTGGGGCTGTTTTCCCTGGAGTGTCGGAGGCTGAGGGGTGACCTTTATAAAGGTTTACAAAATTATGAGGGGCATGGATAGGATAAATAGACAAAGTCTTTTCCCTGGGGTCGGGGAGTCCAGAACTAGAGGTCCTACGTTTAGGGTGAGAGGGGAAAGATATGAAAGAGACCTAAGGGGCAACTTTTTCACACAGAGGGTGGTACGTGTATGGAATGAACTGCCAGAGGAAGTGGTGGAGGCTGGTACAATTGCAACATTTAAGAGGCATTTGGATGGGTATATGAATAGGAAGGGTTTGGAGGGAAATGGGCTGGGTGCTGGCAGGTGGGACTAGATTGGGTTAGGATATCTGGTCGGCATGGACAGGTTGAACTGAAGGGTCTGTTTCCATGCTGTACATCTCTATGACTCTAAATCAATCAAAAACCTTTCTTCTGAATTCGTGCCTCCTACTCGTTTAAATCAACGTTGTCACCCCAGCCCAGCTGCTGGCCTGCTGCGAAACTAGGAATTAAATTTAAATGTCTGAGTCTCTTTGTTAGCCTTCAGCTTTAGCTCCATCTCTTGTCATCCTTTCCACAGCCCTCTCCCAAAAGCCCCAAGCATTGCTTTTTTCTCTTTTTTTTTGTTTTGCGAATAATCTAAGCCCCTCTAACACCATTCATTAGATTGTCTCACCCTTTTGAGTTGCTTTGACCTTCCTTGACCCCTGTCATGAATGGAAAGGTTTTGTTTCTCTCTGGTATTTTCCTGATACCTGGTCTTTTGGATGATATTAACTTCAGTGTTTCTGCTTTGTCCTTTTAGTCCCATCTCCCTTTTTGTTACAGAGAATCCTGTGCACCCATTGATTTTGTCACCATGTCCAAAACTCAAATCGCAAGTTTGACTTGCTTTCTCCATTCACATTATTGATCGATAACGAACAAACCACGTCATAAGATGTAACATGAGAATTGCTAGACTAAGTTAGACCAAGGTTTGTCTACTGCCATCAAAGATCTAATGACAATGCAGTTATTGATGAATAGGAACAATTAATCTCTTTCAATTCATCATCTGTAACATTAATTTTTAAAACTGACCTTCATGGGATGTGGACATTGCTATCAAGGGCAGCATTTGTTGTCCGCTTGTATGGAATGGTTTGTGAGGCCATTTCAGAGAGCACTTAAGAGCCAACCATATAGCTGTGAGTCTGGAAGCATGTGTAGGCCAGATCTGGTAACTGACTGATTTGAATCCATGTGTGCCAGAGCCTTAGCCTGGACCTCTGAGTTCTGAGTCCTGTGACGTTACATAGAGGCTCCTGTCTCTTCATGGAGAGATGAGCTGTAGATGGGATGTCTGTGACAGTCCTGGAATAAAAACCTGTGCCCATACCTCCTCCCTCACCTCTATCCAAGGCCCTAAAGGAGCCTTCCACATCCATCAAAGTTTTGCTTGCACATCCACTAATATCATTTATTGTATGCGGTCTCCTCTACATTGGGGAGACTGGGCATCTCCTAGCAGAGCGCTTTAGGGAACATCTCCGGGACACCCGCACCAATCAACCACACCACCCCGTGGCCCAACATTTCAACTCCCCCTCCCACTCTGCCGAGGACATGGAGGTCCTGGGCCTCCTTCACCACCGCTCCCTCACCACCAGACGCCTGGAGGAAGAACGCCTCACCTTCTGCCTTGGAACACTTCAACCTCAGGGCGTCAATGTGGACTTCAACAGTTTCCTCATTTCCCCTTCCCCCACCTCACCCTAGTTCCAAACTTCCAGCTCAGCACTGTCCCCATGACTTGTCTGGACTTGTCCTACCTGTCTATCTCCTTTTCCACCTATCCACTCCACCCTCTCCTCCCTGACCTATCACCTTCATCCCCTCCCCCACTCACCCATTGTACTCTATGCTACTTTCTCCCCACCCCCACCCTCCTCTAGCTTATCTCTCCACGCTCCAGGCTCACTGCCTTTATTCCTGATGAAGGGCTTTTGCCCGAAACGTCGATTTCGAAGCTCCTCGGATGCTGCCTGAACTGCTGTGCTCTTCCAGCACCACTGATCCAGAATCTGGTTTCCAGCATCTGCAGTCATTGTTTTTACCTCGTTGATAATAACAGCCTGTTGTTTCGTGTTGGAGGTCATGATCCAGAGGGGGATGGGAGGAAGTGTTTGAGAGTTGATGCTCAGTCTCTGCAAGGTCAAGGCCAGCATGCCAAATGACAACAGCAATGTCCTTATTGTCAGGTTTGCTAACAGTCCCAGCTTCCTATCTCATCATCAGCCAACTATACACAGCCCAATTATAGCGGCTTCCTGAACTCCAAAAACAGGAATCCCCTGCCACACTCATCACTTCCATTCTGTTCCTGCTTCACAAAATATACTTTATCTTATTTGGATTGTATTTTCTTCTCCTAAATTCAGTGTCTCCCCAATTACATTCACAATTCTTTTAAGGTTTTACGACAGTTCTACTATCTCCAGTTTTTTGGCTCAAGCTTCCTCCTCTGCATCTCAATCACCACTGTTAGCACTTGTTTTGTCTTTTGCTCTGAGTACCATCATAACCTGTTTCACTTGTTTCCCCCCTCCCTCCTCCCCTGCCCCCCCCCCACCACCACCACCACCACACCCTGCCAACAGCATAACCATAATGTCTCAGCCCCTCTCCATTCCGATGAAGCGTCTTTGGATTTGAAACATTGCCATAGTTTCTCTCCCCACAGCTGCTGCCAGATCTGCTGGTTTCTCCAGCAGTTTGTTTTTATTTCCCTTTTAGCACTTAATCAGACTGACGTTCCCTGTACTGGTGCAAACAGTCTTTTACCGGCATCTTTTGGATAAGAGGTCTTGCTGACGTTCTGTCTTCCCTCTCTGGTGAATGTAATGATGTCACTGCTGCTGTGCAAAACAAGTGCAGAAATGCCCTGGCTAACATTTCCATCTTTTAATCCACATCATAGAATCATACCGTACAGAAGAAGTCCTATGGTCCATCCAGTCTGGCCTGTCAAAATGTATTGGTCCCACTTTCCCACAATAAGCCCATAGCCTTGAATGTTATGACACTTCAAGTGGCTCATCAAAGTCCTTTTTAAAGGTTGTGAGATTTCCTGCTTCAACTACCCCTCCCAGGCAATGCATTCCAGATCCCTCTAAACATCTTACCTTTCCGTTTAAAATTATGTCTCCTTGTTATTGACTAGAATCAAAGAGATGTACAGCTTGGAAGTAGACCCTTCGGTTCAACTCGTCCATGCTGACAAGATATCCTAACCTAATCTAGCCCCATTTGCCAGCATGTGGCCCATATTCCTCTGAACCCTTCCTACTTCTATACCCATCCAGATGCCTTTTAAATGTTGTAATTGTACCAGCCTCCACCACTTCCTCTGTTAGCTTGTTCCATACACACACCACCCTGGCCGTGGAAAAAGTTGCCCCTTAGGTACCTTTTAAATTTTTCCCCTCTCATTCTAAACCTGTGCCCTCTAGTTCTGGACTCCCCCACTCCAGGGAAAAGACCTGTCCATTTACCCTATCCAAGCCCCTCATGATTTTATAAGCCTCTATAAGGTCACCCCTCAGCCTCCGACACTCCAGGGAAAACACAGTCACAGCCTGTTCAACCTCTCTCTCCAGCTCAAATCCACTAAGTGGAACAGCTGCCTTCTATTCACCCTGTCTAGAATCCCTGCAGTGTGGAAACAGGCCCTTCAGCCCAACATGTCAATGCCGTCCGTTTGAAGAGTATCTACCCAAACCCATTCTTATGCATTTGTTCCAGACTAATGTACCTAACTTACACATCCATGAACATGATTTAGCGTGGCCAATTTACCTAATCTGCATATCTTTGGACTGTGGGAGGAAACCGGAGCAGCTGGAGGAAACTCACACAGACATGGGGAGAATGTGTAAACTCCACACAGACAGTTACCTGAGGCTGGAATCGAACCTGGGTCCCTGGCGCTGTGAGGCAGCAGTGCTAACCACTGAGCCACCGTGCTGCCCTATTTCCTCATAATCCTATGCATCTCAGCCAGCCTTCTCCACTCCGAAGGAAATACCTGCACCAGTCTCTCTCCATCGTTGAAATGCAACATCCTGGTAAATCCCCTTTCCAATTCTCTCCAGGTTCCCTGGATGCTGCCTGACCTGCTGCGCTTTTCCAGCAACACATTTTCAGCTGATGAAGGCAAGCATCCTGTATGCCGCCTCAACCATCCTACTAACCTCTCCTGCCACCTTCAGGGATCCGTGGACAAGCATTCCCAGATTCCTGTGTTCCTCTGAACTTTCTGGTGTCCTGCTATTCATTGAGTATTCCCTTGTGGTGTTCCTCCTTCCAAAGTGTCACGTCTCACATTTATCAGGGTTAAATTTCTTCTGCCAATAACCTGTTCATCTGACCAATCCCGTTTGTATCCTCCTGTAGCCCAAGACCATCCCCTCACTGTCAACTGCCCAGTCAATCTTTGTTATCCTCAAACTTGTTCATCCCACCCCCCCTACATTCTCATCTATATCACTTATGTATATCACAAACAATACAGTTCCCAGCACTGGTCCCTGTGGTCGGCCACTGCACCCTGGACTCCAGTCACTAAGCCAATTTTGGATTTAAAACAAAATGTAAGTCCTGTTCATGGGATCACTAGTGGGATCTTCCTGTGTGCAATGTGACTGCAGCATTTCTGACAGTTCAGGAGTATTTTGTTGGCTGTCGAGTACTTGGAGTCGTTTAAAAAAAAGTGCTGTCTACGAGAACCTTTTTTTTTCTCATTTACCTTTTCTGCTGTTGGAGACTGATTTTGTTTCTTTAGTTACCTTCCATCGATAGATGGAAAACACACATCTAAAGAACTTTGAAAAATTCTCAATGTTTGTGGTTAAACACTGTGTGTTTGCCAGATTCTGCACCGATAAAGGTAATGAGTAATTTTACATGTGTTTGTGGAAATGTTCTTGGGGCTCTGCCCCCAGTGCTGTTAGGGATAGACTTTCTACTTGTTGGGGTGTCCCTTGAGATTCAGGATGACTTTCCTGCATACAGGAGTAGTGAGTGTACCTCCACCCCCTAGGCCAGCAGTGATTCAAGAGGGTGTTTCACCACCACCTATTCAAGGGTCTTTGGGGTGAACAATAAATCGAGGTACCCACATTCTGTGAATAGATCTTTTTAAAAAAAACAGTCCAATTCCAAATGTCTCACTGGGTTGATGATCAATATGTATGTTAGCTAAATATGTAAATATCTCTGGAACGGTTCCACCGAACAAACTCACTTGGCCTTCACCCCAATAGGTTTCTCTCTTTTCTGCTTTCAGCATCAGCCTGTAGCTGCCAAGTATCTCCATTATCTGGAGTGCTGCCTCCCTTGATGAATTGAAAATAAAATGAATAATTCAAGGATTGCCATTCCATCTTTGAGTCTATTCTTACCCGTGTTCTTGTTTCGCTCCTCTCCTGAAGAAACAAGCCTGAATTTTCTGTTCAACATAGTGTTAAAATGATCTACAAGCTATTTACATCGAATGATGCCGAACTCTCAATGCAGAATCAGGCCATTCTGCCCAATAGGTTAATGTTTCACAGAAGTTGCCTCTGACTGTATCTCTCACCCCATCAGCTGAACCTTCTAAATATTTCTCCATTTTTTGGTTGATCTATCTTCCCTTTAAAAGCATTATTTGAGTTAATTAAAAAGTTGTACTTGATGTTAGCAGATACTTATGGGATGAGGGATATGCTGATTGATCAAATATTCTGGATATTCGAGAGGTCCACATAATCAATGTAAAAACACACGCTAAGTACTGCAATCGAAATGTAATGCGGGGGTATGCAAATCACTCTTAAATTTCATTTACAGCATAAATCACTTAAGGTAAAGTTGCATTATTATTATTTAAATAAAACTTACCCAGCATAGAGTGGGTTGACTGCTTCACAGAATATCTATGTCCTGCTCACAAACAAGACCCTGAGTTTCCAGTTGCCTGCCATTTTAACACCCCACCATGTTCTCTGGCTAACATCTCCATCTCAGGCTGGCTGCAATGCTCCAACAAAGCTCAGCCCAAGCTGGAAAAACAACACCTCATTTCCTGCTTGGGGATCCTGCAGCCCTCCGCACTCAATATCGAGTTCAATAATTTTATGGTTTGAACTCTCTTATATCTGAGCCCCCTACCCCACACACCAGGCCTTGTTATCACACAGTCTGCCATTACAGATTCGCCATTGTTAGCCACTAACAGTCTCCATTAACAGCTTTTCACACTCCTAGTCAGATCGTTATCCACTCCTTTGTCCAACTGTCCTTCTCTCTCTGGGCTCTAACCCCACCTATCATTTATTCCTCGCCCCCTCTCCCCTGCTTAGTTTCTGCATATAAACCAACATTTTCCTAGCTACCATCAGTTCTGAGGAAGGGTTACCGAACCTGAAATGTTAACTCTAATTTCTCTTCATGGGTGCTGCCAGACCTGCTGAGCTTTTGCAGCAACTTCGGTTTTTGTTCCATTCAATCTCTCCTTGCCTCCTCCGCTATAAAGAGAATAATCTCGGTTTCTCTAGTCTCTTTATCATTAAGTGACATCCCTTATCTGAACCTGTGCACGAGATAATATCATCTTTGGTTTAGTGTTAGTGAATAGCAAGATTTTAGACCGTTTTGGTGCAAGGATTTTTCTTTCCTGCTGTGTCAGTTCTGGACCCCTGTGCCTGCAGTTACAGGACCACTCATTGGGGGTGGGGTGCGCGAGGTGAAATGTGTGCACTGACGTCACAGTGACATGCTATGTAGGACAGAGTCACCTAGGTGAATATTGGATGATTTATTTCCTGGTAATGTTAGAAATGCTGACTTCAGGGAATTGCTTGTAACGGTGGAAGGACAAAAGTACATGAACGTAATTTTGCTTGTGTTGGCGGGAACACTATTATGCACCAAGTCTGGAGGTGATTTTTTTAGCTGTGCAGAGTACTGTAGTGCCAAAGGACTGGACTTATCTTTTAGGAGAATTGTATAATTTAAAGATTGTGTATTCAAGTCCAGGTGGAAAGCCTTAAGCACAAAACCCAAACTCTGAGTGCAGTACTGAAGGAATGCTGCAGTACCAGGGGTCTATTCTTCAGATAACATGATAAACCGAATTGTGATGAGATTCTGCTCTACCCCTTTTTAACCCATTGAAGTCACAACAAATAATCTGTTTCTTTTTAGTATGCAGTTATTTGACTTCAATTAAAGATTAGTTACCTGGATCATAATGAAGGAGTCAATTAAAAAGGTTTTCTTGAGTGAAAGAAAGAGCAATTTATTACCTACAAACTGAGATAAAACTAATTAAAAAGTCACATTGAACACAAATATTTTTTAAAATGGAGAGAGCAATTGATAAAATATTTTTTCAAACCTGAGATTGCACTTGTTGACCTGTAACTCCAGTAGTGGTGATGTTTGTAGATATTTTTGTGGTTACGATAAAGGTTTATTGCCAACTTACTTTTTCACTGGTGGGGGGGGGGGGGTGCTGTCGTTTTGGGATGATGGGAGAAACAGGCAGACAGAATGGGAGACAGTCATCCAGTTCTTGCTTACAAATTAATTTTCCTTCTCTCTGCTCTGCTGCTCAAAAAAGCTACTGAAAAGTACAGAGGAACCTCGATTATCTGAATATCAATTATCCGAATTTAAGATTATCCGAAGGAGATCTCAAGGTCCCAATCGAAACATTACCTCAAAGAGCATCTGATTGCATCTTTTGTTTCCAGGTACAATGATTAAAAATGAACTCGGTTCACTGAAATGCTGCTGAGAACAGTCTTGGATATCAATGGGAGCCCAGGCACCGTCTCCAAATGACTGACCTCACACCCTCCCTCTCTCCCCCACACTTTCCATGGAATTCTACATAGGGTGAACCTTAAAACCCCCTTCCCCAAATAATCTCTCCGACATTGTCCTGTACAGGGCAAAGGTGGGACTTGTTAAAAAGTTGCAGTAAAAAGGTGTAGCTGTGTGTTTGTGTGTGTGTGGTTTGGAGACTTACCCCACAAAGGCAGCAACAGTCTTACTGTTGGTGTCCAATCCGGCTGCCCCTGGGTGGGCGGGGGGCAGAGGGGGGCTTGGTTGGTGGGTGAGGGAATGGGGGGGATGGTGGGGGGATGCGGTGTTGGATGGGATTGTGTGGGTGGACAGGATTGGGCTGGGCGAAATTGGGGATGGGCAGGGGCATGCATGCGGTGTGCTGCTGCCTAGTCTCCTGAACGGGGCACAGACTTAACAGAAAACTCTGAGCCCCAGAGGAAAGACACTGAATCAATTAACCGAATAATCAATTATCCAAGCGAAATTGTGCCCTTCCATCTCGTTCGGATAATCGACGTTCCTCTGTAATTTGTTGTACATTCCCAAGCTTTATTAGCTTTCCAAGCTGGGTAACTGGCAGGTGAACCTTTTCTCTCCCAAATTAACCAGGAGATGTGAATTTTAAAACCATTTGGGGATGTGGAGGCCTCCTGTCAATGTCACAGGATTATAAACCAGAAAGCCAGTCTTTTTTCCTGAGGGTATGGCTTCAAGTCCCACCATGACAGATGGTGAAATTTGAGTCAAATATAAATCTGGAATAAAATGCTAGGCCACACCAGCGCCAACAATTGTTGTAAACACCTGCCAGGTTCACTAATGACCTTTTTAGGGAAAGAAATCTGTCATCCTTATTTGACCTGGCCTTCAGATCCATAACAATTTGGTTGACTCTCAACTGTCCTAGAATCATAGAATAGAATTCAAAGCAATTAGGGATGGGCAATCCCATGAATGATTAATAATTTTTAAAAAGTTCTCCTGGGAATAAAACTAAAATATTGTGGATGCTGATGATCTGAGATAAAATCAGAAAGTGTTGGAGGAACTCAATAGGTCTGCAGCATCTGTGGAGAGAGGAACAGAGTTGGTGTTTTGAGTTTGGGTTGACACTTGTTCAAAATACCTGATTATGATGGTTGAACCCTTTTTACCTTCATGTATTCCCTTCCTAATATCCACAAGCTGCAACAATTCTTCCTAACTGAATGTTTTGCCTACCCTTGAATTCTATCTCACCATGTGTGTATCTGTCTCACAGAGCTTACCAACTTGGCAAAGATTTCCCATATCTCTTTCTCTCGGGGGAAAAAAATGCTGAGGAAAGGCTTTGAATTTATTTTGCTTACAAGCCAGTACAATGTTTAACAGTGCAGCACGGTGGCTTACTGATTCGCACTGCTGCCTCACAGCGCCAGGGACCGGGGTTCGATTCCAGCCTCGGGCAACTGTCTGTGTGGAGTTTGCACATTCTCCCTGCGTCTGTGCGGGTTTCCTCTGGGTGCTCCAGTTTCCTTTCACAATCCAAAGATGTGCAGTCAGGTGAATTACCATGCTAAATTGACCATAGTGTTAGGTGCATTAGTCAGAAGAAGTGGGTCTGGGTGGGTTACTCTTCGGCGGGTCGGTGTGGACTGATTGGACTGAAGGGCCTGTTTCCACACTTTAGTGAGTCTAATCTAATCTAATATAATCTAAATCTAAATCTAATCTAGTACAATAAGAGCATTAGAAGCTTAAACATAGAAAACTCTAGAAAGTCACAGGCCACGTCAGAGAAACTGAATTAATGGATCGATTGTTAAATGTCCCTTTGGAGTGTATTTACTGGGGAGGAGGACCATTTAAAATAAGGGGATGTCCAGTCCACCATCATTCCACCAAGCTCTGAGCTGACCTGTACAGTATTCAGGGTGCTGAAATAAATAGTTATATTTAAATAAATGATTCAGGCTTGATTGACGCCCCCCCGCCCCCCCCAATATTGTCCTGCCCATACATGATACGGCTCTTTGGGCGGTCAGGGGGAAGAGGTCAGCCTGTTTTCCTTTTAAGCTTTTGAAATGGCGAGGAGCGGAGTGGAGAAAGAAGAGGGAGCTATCTTTGGAGGGTGCTTTTTGCCCAGCAGGGGCACCCCTTCAGAAGTTGGTGCCCACTTTCCTTCATACCTGTACATATTTTAAAATACACTCTCTGCTGCCTCTCTCCTTTCCACTCCCGCCCAGGTAGCCCCCTTACTGCCAACCCCTGACTTAACTCGAAAGAGTGACATTGAGTGTCCTTCAAGGGACCCTCCTATACTTCTGGAGATGTCCACTACCAAGCTCTGGTATGCTGGGACTGTTAATCAATGGAATTCTCCAGAGAATGGGACTTATGGCCACTGAAGGGAAGAAAACTCACTCTGCAATAATGTCTCTGCTGAAGCTGCAGGGCAGCCTTGGTGGACATCTGTTGGCTGACTACTCTCCATTCCCCATAAATCGCTGCTGACTGCTTCAGACCTGTAATTGTTTTAACAAAAGGTTCTTGCCTTGCAAAGCCCATTCCATTCCCATCTCTACATTTGCTCAATAACCCAATTTCAGGTTTTCTGTTTTTATTTCACATCTCCAGCACCTGCAGGATTTTGCCTTTATGTGACATTGTGAACAGGTGGCTAGATAGGCTGAAGGGCAGGTTGGAGATAGGTGGGTCATAATGGTTTTCTATTTGGGGAGAAAGTTCATTCCGTAGCATCTCAAAACCAGTTGAGACTTCTCTCCCTGAGGGGAAAAGGAGCTGTGTCATTTGTACAAATGTAATTTGTGATATCTGATCTCTGAGGCAGTCAGGTGGGTATAACAAAGTGTAACTTGCTCAGTTATCTCTACTGACTCTTGTCAGTGTTCATACTCACTGAAATGTTCATTGAATCTGCTAGGTGAACTCTGCAACAATCTGCAGTGACCCACAGAATTAATTGGATTTATATGGGCCCTGTTGCTATCTCGGTTTTTGCTGTCTCTTGCTCTCCTCCTTGTCTGTCTGTTTTGCACCTTCTCGGATCTGTTTATCTTGCCCTCTCATCCATGGTCTTTTACTCCTGCTTGTCCATTCTCTGTGGAACCTTTATTATCAGACCGATTTGTGGGGTGGATTCAGTGCTCATTGTTTCTTCATCACTTTTTAAAAAAGGTAATTGTGGGGTGAGGGTATCGCTGGATAGACCAGCATTTATTGCCCATTCCAGAGGGCAGTTAAGAGCCAACCACACTGCTGTGGGTCTGGTGTCACATGTAGCCCAAACTGGGTAAGAATGACCGTTTCCTTCCCTAAAGGACATTGATGAACCAGGTAGGCTTTCCCTACAATCACCATCGTTATACGCTTAATTCCAGGTTTTTATTGAATTCAAATCCTGCCATCTGCTGGGGTGGGGGTCAAACCCAGGTCCCCAGAACATTCCCTGGGTCTCTGGATTAGCAGTCCAGTGATAATACCATTAGACCTTATGCCTTACTCTCTCACTTTCTCCATCTCATCCGTTAAGGTGACTCACTACCATTTTCTTGAGGACAGTTAGGGATGGAGGGTAAATGCTGGCTTTGCCACTGACAGGGTGTATCCTGTGAAAATAAATGAGAACTCCCTTGCTCCTGTCGGATGAATGTTGTGAAACTTAAAAGGGTTCACAAAAGGTTTATGAAAATGTTGCCAGGGTTGCAGGGTTTGAGCTACAGGGAGAGTCTGAATAGGCTGGGGCTGGTTTCCCTGGAGCGTCAGAGGCTGAGGGGTTACCTCACAGAGGTTTATATGAGGGGTATGGATAGGGTAAATAGACAAGGTCTTTTCCCTGGGATGGGGGAGTCCAGAACTAGAGGACATAGGTTTAGGGTGAGAGGGGAAAGGTATGAAGGACCTAAGGGACAACTTTTTCACACAGAGGGTGGCGTGTGTATAGAATGAGCTGCCAGAGGAAGTAGTGGAGGCTGGTACAATTAAAACATTTAAAAGGCATCTGAATGGGTATATGAATAGGGGGAGGGTTTAGAGAGAGATGGGCCAAGTGCTGGCAAATGGGACTAGGTTGGGTTGGGATAGCTGGTTGGCATGGACGAGTTGGACTGAAGGGTCTGTTTCCGTGCTGTACATCTGTGACTCTATTTGTGCAGTCTCTCACTTCCTGGCATACTCTTGTTCTCCTGCTCCCTCATTTATTTCCAAATTTCAGCTCAGCTTCGATTTTTTGTGTCAACCTCGTGTCTGAAGGAAGCTCCAATGCAGCCAAACTAAAATCAGCAATTTTCCAATAAAAAGGAGGATTATACAACTTCAAATATAGTGAATAAACCTCTCCGGAAATGTATTCTGACCTAATTAATCACCCATTACATTCAATAATTATGAATTTCATAACTAATTACAATCAATATTTAGATTTATTTAAATGAGTCAAAGAATATATATATTCATTAAAAATATTCCCTGTATCAATTCCAATTACTAACATCAACTTAGTCCCTTTTTAAAAAAAACAATGAATTTGTAATTAAAAATGAGAGGAGACACCCCTTCAGGTTGTTACACAGTTCAGTTAGATTATGATGAGCCTGTAACTTCGCTGTGTTTATCCATTTCAATGGTAGTGCTGTCACCAAACACAAGTCTGTAAATCTGTGATTATATCTTCATTTGAACCTGGCCTTCAGAGCTGTTTTCTGGATGAAGAATGTTCTGGATCTTCTCGATCCTTTGTGTGAATGTGATTGATCTCATGTTGCCCTTGGATGGGAAAGCTCTCTAGTCGATACCTATTCTATGATACCTTCATCTCTACCCAAGGAAGTAGTTTGTCTCTAGCTATCCTACTGACTCCTTTGATCATCTTCAATGTCTCCATTAGATTATCCCTCGATTTTCTATACTTGAAGAAAGAGGTAAAAACAATGACTGCAGATGCTGGAAACCAGATTCTGGATCAGTGGTGCCGGAAGAGCACAGCAATTCAGGTAGCATCTGAGGACAGGCAAAATCGACGTTTCGGGCAAAAGCCCTTCATCAGGAATAAAGGCAGAGAGCCTGAAGTGTGGAGAGATAAGCTAGAGGA